>NC_035436.2:192314183-192614183 GCF_002127325.2 Helianthus annuus | reverse complement strand
GATAACTGCCTACCTATGAGATTTTAGAAATTGATTTACACTATCTAATCTTTTGAGTGTTGTACATTTTTTTTAATTTCTAACCTAGTTTTTCATGTTATAAGTTTCACTCAATCAGAAGAATATAACTTTATTGGGCTCCTTTCGTTAGTAATGGTTTTAATTTCTTTTTATGGTGGAAACCATAGACAAGGACAAGAAATCCATTGAAGATACAACCACACTAGATTTAGGAGCTTCGGTCTAAACTGAAAATGAGTAATCTAGTTTTTTGCCAGGTTAACTCTTGACAAAGGCGGATATGAGTGTAGGGTTGGCCACCTCTATCCAAATGTGTGGAGAGCTTAATAAAACAATTGTTTAGCATTTGTCGCTTCAGAATGACGGAAACATGTAAACTTGTGGCAATTGCCGATCATTGGATGCTTTTTACCCTCAGGTACAAAGTTCTTCCTTTTCAACTCCTCAATTATTGTCACACCTCAACCATTGGCGGAAACATCAGAGTGAAACGAAAACGAGATTGCTCGAGACTTCATAACATACTAATTGTGACAATAATTTAAAAATAATAATTATTTCATTTCTAATTCAAAGTACAAATTTTGGAAGGAAATTACACCATCTTGTCCATAACATAATCAAACAACAAGGAAATACAAAACATAGAATTTAGGTGCATTTCTAATCCACCCTAAGTAGATTTCTTTGAATGTCATCAAGCATTTACTGCAACATGTATTAAAGTATATGTCAACACAAAGTTTGGTGAGCATACAAGTTTGGTACTACATAGCGTATAATAAAAGGTTCTCAAATCCAACATGGCAATTCGTATACTAAGTTAAATAACATAATAGCATGCACAACCTAAATGTCAAACCAAAGATTCCATGAGCGTAATCTTGTCAACAAGTGAACAAGATTGTTTACGATTGAATACTTAACATAAACCATAAACGAGCGGTGTGCTACTCCTATAACGCAATATATGTTAAGGTTGGCTAGTGAAGTTAATGACAAGTAGTTTGCATGTATGAATGATTGAATAGCTAGCATGAAAAACCTAAGCATAACAAATAGCATGTTTGGTGGATTGAGTGATTTCATAAGTTTAATTGTGTGCATAAGTGAGTTTAATTATGTCATACATGTTACACCCCAAAAGTGATTAACGCGTAAGAGGAGATTCGAGTGTACTCACGGTTTGCGTAGAAGTTTCCACGTAGGTGATTGATGTGGTGAAAGTTTTGGGCATGGTTGTAAAAGTCCTTCATAGGCTCCGTGTACTCCCCGAGTACTCGCTACAAGGTAGACTGCCGAGGCCTGAGTATTGTTTGCCTAGGCTAATTACTCCCTGAGTAATCTCCGCCAAGGTCGAGTACTTCCTGAGTACTCTCAAATCCGACTAAGGAGCGCCTAACGACTTTTTCAACTTTGGGAACCACCGAGTTATTTTACAAGGGTAGACGAGGTGTATGAGTTCGGCGGATTTTTAGATTAGAAATGGGTATGCAAGATGTTTAATCTTAGTATAAAAGTACATAAAAGTTATATTGACAAAACACCCAAATTAGACACCATGATTATCTGTTTTTCATAGGCACAAGTTCACCTATTAGAAGTCCAAACATGAGAAATTTTAATCTAAGATAATTTAACCATAACTCTTAACATCAATCCATGAATTGGTTAGTGTTTAGGGTTCGGTTTTTAGGATCATTTTATAGATATATATTATATCTTTTAACCATTTGGTCAAATATTATCATGTATTCAAGCAAGGAGCTAAGATGATATTCATCCATTCACCAAAGCACAAACTTATCAACTTAGTTGATGATTTTGGTTGGTCATGAATAAGATAAAAAAATGTACTAGTAACTAGTATTGCTAAGTGGCCAAATGAGAACAACCCGGGCGTGTGCATACCCGACGTGGCAAATGTTGGAGACGAGGTGGGGTTGGCTCACTTTGATTTCTTGGAAACCACTTAGATAGATATCTAACTAATAAACTAAACAAGTGAAGTAGGTGGAATCATAGTTTGGAAAGACAAGGCTCCCATTGTTCACATCTAACCAAACACAAGTCTTTCAACATTGAAGTTTGAAGACTTGGATTGTTCAACACATTGTAGGTCACTTGGGACATTTAGGATAGCAAGTTTTGGAGGTAATGAGCCTCATAACTTTTGGAAATTTACCATAACATAAGCCCCACAACATGAGGTGCAAGATTTCCATAATGTCACAACCCTCGACCTTACCCTGGGCGGGAGTCGTAATCAGATACAAGTGGCACCGATGTTTATGAAAATTTTCACAGCGGAATATTCATCAGGACCGTGTGTTAAGAAAAATATCAGAGATTTCAAAACACCACAGTTTTCATTTCATAAAATGTGGGATGAAACACATATTTACATAAAGGATTTTCTTAGGGAAAACCCTTGATTACAAAACACGTTTTATTCAGGTTTACATAGCCACTTATTTAAGCTTAAGTGCCTCATAGCGCTTTTCTTTCTCTTCACAATAAATTACCTCAAACACATTATAAAAATATCTGGTCAGCGAAAAATACTGGTGAGTTCATTCAAATTTATAAAAAAACAGATTTCTTTTAATTACAACATTAAAAGTTTTTACATTTGTTTATTTCTTACTGTTAACCAAAGGTATTTATCACTAGGCAATTCCCGTGACTGTGGACATATCACTGTTGGTCATTCTTCCAACTACAGAAGATTATCAAGTAGTGTATACAAACCCTACATACTAGCAGTAATTTCTCAGTAAGAATACAAAGACTTAATCACTGTAATATAAGTAACAATTTGAAAACATTTAAGGTTTTGCAAAATCTTTGAGTAAAAGAGAATGACTCACATTGCAGCTTTAGGTTTTTTAGTAATAGCTTCCTGTTCTAAATCTTGGGTTTCTAATTAAACACACAATGCAACACGTATTAGTGTATTAACCTAATTCAAACTTTAACGATAATCACGAGATTAAAACCATAACATAGATGACAAAGTGTAGCCTTATTCAGGCAACACTTAAACATTCGCTGATTTAGTTTCAAATCGATCAGACAAGGTATCGTACTAGTGATTAGGGTTAGCATGCTTTCTACGGAGCTGAGTTTCGAGGTTTAGGGGTTTGGGTAATAGAATAACAATTAGAGAGAATAAGAAGTATCGATTTGCGATCAAACTGGTGCAACTGAACCTTTCCCAAACCTGCCCTTATATAGCCCAGACTGGCATCTCCCGCGCGTCGCGGGAGAAACCGGGGTTCCTCTCGCGAGGCGCTAGGGCGGTCAGCCTGGCCTAGACCTGCCACGTGTCCAACATAGGTCTGACACGTGGCGTATGGGTGTGACACATGTCCTCAGCCGCCTTTTTCACCCAATCACGCGTTTTTCTCGATTTTTGTGTCGGTTCTTATCGTGTATGCTTGGGTCTTGACCCTAAATGATTCAGTTTTTTATTGTGAGTCTAGTAAGGGTATTTTTGTGCAGGTTGGTTCATCAACCACCAAGTTTTCTTAATTGCTAAGTTTTCTTATTGATTATTACAAGTTTTGTCACGCTCACTTGGGGTTTTGATTACGGGTTTATTCGGGATATTTTTGAGGACTGTTACACATAAGAAGAATGTAAACAAGAATAAGTTGTAAAAGAACTTTGTAAAAACAGAAAAGTAACCTCCTTTGGACATCATTTCTAGAGTTGTACCACCTTGTTACACCATGGTGAACATTGGGTTTCAATCCTTGATGTTATCCAAGATCTTTGAAGCAAGAATTCATGAAGAAGAGAAAGGAACGTGAGTTGGAAGCTCACTTTTGAACTTAAATGCAATATGCCCTAATGTTGTAATTTCAGTAGTTTGAGAGTGATTTGAGTGTGGGAAAAGTGAAATGAAGGTGTGGGATGCTTGGTTATATAGTGGTTGATCAGGGTTTGTGTTAAATGAAGATTGAATGTGATTAGGGAAGAAAGGAGGTGAGAAAAGTGACCAACCCGAGTACACAAAACAACTTTCTACGGATCAAGCCTCCTCGCGTCGCGCGAGGAGGGAGGCATGGGTGGTCGTGCGATGCGACACCTCATTATGTCGAAACTTCCTATTTTTGTTCAAGTTTGGCCCCTATACTTGTTTATTATGTTATTTTATGCAACAAACTTGTATTTTAACATGTTTTTAAGTATAGTAAGTGTATGTAAGCATGTCATGAGTACCGTGTATGCATGATTGATAATTCAGATGTATAATAAGTCTTGATTTTGCATGTAAACATGTATTTGACGATTGATTGCACATATCACAAGTATGATTCTAATACGATTTATATAAATACGGATTTCCACTATTATCGAAGTCTCAGATTAAAAGATTAGAAATGAAATACAAATACAAGTTTCTAAATATAGAAAGTACAAAATATGAAATGTTACAATTATCACTCTATATCTCTCAGACACCCTAAGACCGTCAACCGTGTATCTCTCTATGCTTACATAATCAAACTTTGTTGCGAATTCATTCACAAGTTGGAGCCCAACTTTTTCCAGACCAAATTCCTTTTGCGTAAGATGCTCTCTAAGGTTGATAAAAATGTCATGTCACCGAAGAACATAGACTGGGGGGACAATTCAATTGTGTCATCATCTTCTTTGAACTTGTACAACATGGTCATCATACTTACAGCTGCGTATGGTAAGCAAGTATTACCTTCTTGTTCCCAAACCTTGGTATAAACGTCAGCTATACTATAGAAAAATCCGAACTTTTATGGATCTAAGTATAAATGTGTAAAGAAAAACTAGTGAGATGCAACACGCATTACATTGTCATAAGCATTTTTACAAGGTTATCAGAGCATAATACATGTGATGTTTCCAAAGTAGTGAACTTTAGCATCCTTGTTATCCTGTGTTAGAAACCTGTTAAATTCACTACCCGTTACATCTCTTATACTTCCTTGATGTACTTTTCTGGTGGTAACAAGAGGATATCCAAATTTAGGATACTTATAATTCGTTTAGAGAGACTGAGAGGTGATATGAACCCTAGACAAGTGATTTTACACACTTCCCTAGATACTAGATTGTGTCATGTTTGGAGAGTGATCTACGATCCAGTCTTAGGTCTAGATTATTGTATTTTAAGATTCTGATAGCCAAATCTAATTATCCAATCCTGAGAGCTGTAACGAGCTAACATAATTCTTGTCAAGGTAGCTACTTTCTCAGCACCTGATTTCACCTATATTCGCTGTCTGCTTGCTATGCTTTCGTAATTGCATTCGTACTTGCTCTAGTTAATAGAAATCCAAACATCCACTAAATATTACTAGACTATGACTCGATATCGGTTTAGTATCGAGAGACGCGCCATTATGTCCTTGGATTGATACTCGGTCTTACCGACTTTATTATATCACGACCGATACACTTGCAGATTGTGTGTAATTGAGTTAGTCTGACCATTTAATTTCCTGTTTTCAAATTTATTCAAACATTTTACACATCAGTAGGTGTAGAAGTATTAATATAAAAATGGTTATTGAATTTTAATAATCTTAAGTTTCACCTGTTGGTCGATAATAATCCGAACTTTAAAAATACCCTCCAATGATCCCAACTTGTAAAGGTTTGGCCCCCATTGATCCTTTTCAAACATATAAGAATTTGGTCTACTCCATAGATTCAAGTACATCTGGAGACTCCTTAATTGATTTAAGTGCACCTATGTTAGAAAAGAATCAATGAGGGCCAAATTCTTACAAGTTGGGATCGTTGGAAGGAATTTTTAAAATTGGGATTATTATCGACCAATAGATGAAACTTAGGATTATTAAAATCCAATAATCCATATAAAAAAACATTATAAAATTGAACTTTTCAAAACTTACATGTTAAATCTCAAGAACACGACATGCTATTAACTTTCTTTAATGGATGATGTTGAACAAGACACCATTTAAGGTATGCTCGGCAAGTCTTCTTATACCTCATGCTTGTTATGAATTTGTCTATAAAAATTTAGCATCAATATGATTTCATTTATAAAGTTTATTATATTTTTTAAGATAAATATAAATATGTTAATTTGACTTTATCTACTGCATATAAATTGCTTCGATGACCTCAAGTTATAATTTTTGAAACCAACAGTATATATAAAAGTTATATGTTGCATTCATATCATGTTATTCGATAAGTAATTAACTGTCTCCTTTTTTTAATCATAATATATTATATTTTATTTTATCCATAGTTTAAATGTAACGTTTTTCTTTTTTAATTTTGAATTAATAGTGCAAAGATTTTAACAACACTGTCTCCTTAGTCTTTAGAAAATATTAAAAAAAAATTTGAATTAGTATTAATCAAAACACTTTTATAAAAGTTATATGTTCCATTTATATCAGACATTAGCTGTTAACAAATATTGATAGAAGTCATAATTATTTTATTTTTTGAATTAAACTCTTTTTTATAAAACTTTATATGTATACATACAAGTATAATGGCTACAAGTTGAGCTGGGTATTTCTCTGGGCTTTAAGAATTGTGACAACATAAGAAAAGAAGTAAGCAGAAAAAAAATAGTTATAATCTATGCTATAGGCATAGATTGTGTTTGTTACCTGAATTCTTAAAAAAGAAGTCGTTAATTGGACCAGAAGTGGTGGCAAGCGTCTATGGGTCTGGCTTGCATTTAGTGAGGTTTACCGGAGTTATACTCGCGAGAGAATGAGAAGTGGAGATAATGGAGGATGGTGCGACGAAAGGAGCCCAAGATGCGGTTATATGGATTCAATGGAGATGGGTCTGGTTTGTCTTTCAAATAGACTAAGCAAATACAAATTATCAGTCAAAGAACACACATTATGCGTGTGTGTGTGGGGTGGTTGAGGGGATCGGAATAAGTAAGTTGTGCTCAAATCACATGATTATCGGTTCATTAAGTACTAGAGATGAAATTGTACTGGTACCGTATCGCATAATAGGATATCAAAATTAAGTTAAAACTAAAACCAAATTTTGTACTGTGTATGTTCAGTTAGTACCATTCTGGTACGGTCTTGATACAGTATCGATATGATACAGACATTTGATTCAAAATTTCTCATCCCTAGTTTGTACTTACAACTTCCTAAAAAACAATTTAATTTAACTGGGATTTATTCACGGATTTAACTTCACCATTACAAATGAAAACATTATAAACTAGTATTCAGCCCCCGCGTTGCAGCGAGGGGGCGTAGAACTAATGTGCTACAAGCACGGAAGAGGGGGGGGGCATGTTAAGTAGAAACAAACAACGACCAAAATTGTGAAAAAAAAACGTAAAATAAAAACATGAATTTCTAGCACCACCCGACTCACGTGACGTAGAACGTTGACGAAACGCATTAGAAAGTCAAGGGGGTCAAAGTGATATTGTATATAGTTTTTAGAAAATGGAGGCAAAGTCGACCATTTTGAAAGTTGAGGGGAAGGATAAAAAAACTTTCACTAAAAGAAAAAAAAATCTGATGGGATAAATGTGATCACCAAACACCGTGTTAAGTAGCAAACGAATGATGACCAAATCCAAGAAAGAAACAAAACAAAAACACAATTTCTAATACCAAGTGACTATTGTAACGTTAAAGATAAAAAAACTAAACTCATTTAACTTTTATGATAAAAAAATAAAAACTCAAAACTTGAATAAGGTTAAAAAAGAAGAAAAAACAAACTAAATAATAAAAATTGTCAGTATTCCTCCTAATGTGAGAAATTAACGTTTACACTTAAACAACAAATATATTAAAAGTAGGATAGGGATATGGTAAAAAGTGTCTAAAATGTGAGAAAGGTAAGAAGTGTTTTAAACCATTGAATATTTGATCTAATGGTTGAGATCAATAGAGTATAAAATGTAAATTGTGTTTTAATTAGAAGGACCTTATGTAAAATTAAAGGGCAATAGTGACTTTTCCAACGTTTCAAATATGGTAACCGTTTCAAAACCCCCATCAATCTCCTATAAATCAGCGAATTTATGGTAACTGTTTCAAAACCCCCATCAATCTCCTAAAAAATCAGCGAATTTCTCGTACTGAAATAAATTCTTCGATTTCCTTTACAACAACTTTTTATAACACTATAAAGAACAGTATATTACATGATAAAACACTATAGGAAGATATAACACTATCTGTTTACTGTAAGACACTATACATAAATAGAACACTGTTGATGGGGGATAAAACACTATGAAAAGGAACAATATATTACATGATAAAACACTATAGGAAGATATAACACTATCTGTTTACTGTAAGACACTATACAGAATAAAACACTATTGATGAGGATAAAACACTATGAAAGGAACAGTATATTACATGATAAAACACCATAGAAAGATATAACACTATCTGTTTACTGTAAGATACTATACAGAATAAAGACTATTGATGGGGATAAAATACTATGAAAAGGAGATTAAAGATACCTGTACATAATATAACACTATTGACTGGGGAATATAACACTACAACAAGAACTTACCGTAAACAATTAAATGTATAGAACAAATCGAATTCGAATCACATCTCTAATATATCACCTGATATTTTTGGCAGTTATCTTTGGAAATTAATTAATTGATAAGAATGGATAATTACTAATATACACTTTTGAATTAATTAAGATAAGGGACACTTGTCATTCCCAAATTATTTCTCACACTTCTCACAAAAGTTGGACTTTTTACAGGATCCTCTACCATTAAAAGTATATATGTTGAAAAAAAATTCAAAAAATATATTTTTATTGTGTAAGAATAAAAGTTGTTGAGTAGGAATAATGAATATGTCGTTAATGCTAACGTAAAATATACATATTACTACTTATGTGTACTATGAAAATTATATGTAACTCGTAGTTAGAAAACCTTACTTTTAAATTAAACTAGTGGGAATGTCTGCTCATTGCCGCAGGTAATTATGTTTTTTTTTCCTGAAAATTGCGTGATGGATTTCACATAATTTATTTTTAAAACCAATTGCTAAGACAACTAATGTGTCATTTCAAAAAGAGCAATTGAGTATAAACAAAATAATTATAACTTATAAATTAGCAACATGGTGGTGCTATGGGTTGTTGTACATGGTGCTTTGGGTGTATTTCAAAAAATAAATTAGCAACATGGTGGTGCTATGGGTTATTGTACATGGTGCTTTGGGTGTATTTCAAAAAAAAATTGGGGTCTGCTTGCTCTTCTCCTTTTGATTGGCTAATTTGGGAGGTGGTGTAGTCCTCTGCCTACTCATATGTGTCTTGCTTTTTCTCTCTCCCAGTTCTTGAAAATCAAGTCTTGAAAATCAAGTCTGAGGCCCTTTTTCTTTTGATTCACAACATCTGCACACATATAGTTAGAGAGAGGGAGAGAGAGCCAGAAGAAAGATGGCAGTGGCCGACATGGTGGTGCAGGGCGACGACCATGGCGGCATGAGGGTGTCTGGCAGTAGCATCTGCGGCATGAGGGTGTTTGGCAGTCGCATGCCGCCGGTTGCTCCTTGGCCCTGGGGTGTGCTCCGGTGACCAAGTTCTCCGCCGGCAGTGATGCCGCCGGTTGCTCCTCCCCCTTCTGCCTCCGTCTCTGGTGATTTTCTTTATTTTTTAAAAAGCTCCATTTTTTCTTGATTTTTGGCTATGGTGTCTGGTTAATCTGATTTTTGTGGTTGTGATTGATTTTTGTGGTTGATTCAGAGAAATTGTTGATATTTGTGGGTGAAAACTTGATTTAGAGAAGGTCAATCTGAATGTTGATTTTTGTGGTTGCAAACTTTGATTTAGAGAAACTGTGGCGAGTAGTGGGTTACAGATCTGTACCGACGGTATAGAGCGTATGTTGGCTACGGTGATGGTGGTTAATATGTGTGACAGTGACAGTGGTTATGGCGCGTGACGGTGATGATGTTGTCATGGTGTAAAGGTGGTGATGGTCATTGTGGTGAGGGAGCCGCTTCCGCCACCGCCAAACCCTCTTGGTAAAAACCAATACGGTTTGTATTCCATTACTTCTTCAATCTTGATGCAAGTACAAAGAGGGTAAAGATAAATTTGAACTGGAAAATGCAAATCTTGATTTGGTAGTAACTTTTTTATGTTATTACTGAACTCCAAAAGAAGTGGGGTTCTTGCATTTGGATTATTTGGTCATTATTGTGTGCACACAAGCTGTTCAACGAAATGCCTGTGAGAGATTACTAGAAGAAAAATTCAAATCTTTCAGTGGGAGATTTTGTGTGTCTTTGTATGTTATGTTACCCTTAAGAAACAAAGGTGTGTGAACAAATTGGATTGTTATGGTGTGATGATGAACACGTATTTATGTGAGCCTGCATTTCATTTAGGCTCTAAAACTATGATATGCTCGACATAGATTTTGGCGATGATGATAAAAGTAAAAAATAGGGTGTTGTTTTGGCGTGGCAAACGTTATCCTCAAACTAATATTTGCAGCCACAACATTCGTACTATTCTGAGCCTAATTAGCGGTAAAAACAAATCGTTTAACCAAATCGTTTTACTAAATTTGAAATTTTGATTATCCAGGGAACTGTTAACAGTGTTTCATACATCCTTGATATATAGGTCAGGCGGTGTGACTATGGAAGAATGATGTAATTAAACACTTATGGCCTCCCGACCGCAACGCAGCGGGGCTTTAAATCTAGTTGATATAAAAAACAACAATCACCAGGGCCTTTTTGGAGAGCGCAAAAGACAAGTTGTAACCATTTTCTCGTGAGTTAGTAGTTTTGGCCTTGTTTTAATCTTTCAGGTAACATTTTTGGTTCAAAAGTAAATAGATTAAACATGTCGAAAATTGACCCTGATATATTCAACAATTAAAAATACATGAATGAAAAGGTTAAATTGGTTCGTGTCAAGTGCAAGCTCCATGTTCTCACACACAAAGAAACATACATATAAGAACCCAAATGCATAGGAAACACTAAAAAATGCGGCTAAATGGGTCAGGGTCTTAGCAGGTACATATTCGTTAATCGTGGCAATGCTTTTATGCCACAATGGCTTCCAATCCACCAGTAGCTCCAAGACCATGACCAATCATCAACAAAAACAAAAACATTCTTTATAAGATTCGAATCTCCAAAAATCAAGACATTACCTATAATTTCATATAGTTCATGTACATAACCCTAACCAACACAACTATTGAACATATAAATGAACTAAACTAAACCTGGTGTATGGTGACCTGCAGACTACCGGCGTTGTCTGCAACTTTGCGCGCGTTACCGACTGTAAGTCGCCTGAGAAAGAGAGAAAAAGAAAACTGAACTGACATATCCGGCATTGATGAATAAGAAAAAAATTTGTAAACTTTAAAGTAGGGGTGTTTATGGTCTGGTTTTGACAGTTTTTAGATCAAATTGTGAGTCAAATCGTTGGTAAATTTTTTATTATCGAAAATCAAAACCGAGCCGTTAAAATTTAAAACCAAAAAATTATTATCAGCTTGATTTCACGGTTTGAATTCAATACAAGTTGTCATAAATAAAGCATGAAACATATATAAAAAGTTCTCCAAAACAAAACTGCCAAAGTACGTTAAACAAGTTATATAAGCACCAAAAAGAACAAAGAAATTATGATACATCCGTTCATAACTTATATATGAATGTGAAATCAGCAAATTTGACTATGAGAACACGACTCTATTGAGGATGAGAGTTGGGTTGTGAGTTCACTCCAAATAATTAACCAGTTTTATTTATCAAGCTCAATATAAACAATTTAATATATATCTAAAATGAAAAAAAAAATAAAAAGTAAATATATTTTAATCATGATGTTTTTGTTATGTCACGTATATTGTTTAGGTTAATGTACAAAGTACTTATTATTACTGGTGTGGTTATGAATTCGGATAAAAAATAGTAAAGAATTCATGTCGAATTTTAAAGTTGAAGCATGGTATATTTGACTCCAATAAGTCAAAATTCTTTGACCCTTGTACAACTAATGTTGATTTCAACTCTTTAGGTGATAGTAAAAGAAGCCTCAGAGGCTATACAAGATTCCGGTAGGACCTGGAGAACCTCAGTTTATGGTACCGCGCCAGAAAATTCAACTCGGATACGATCTTTTATGGATGGAAGTGTTTTCAGATCACCAAGAAACGGGAAGGTAATTTCGAATATCAGTCTAGATATTAAACATAGAGTAATATGCCATTTTCATCCCTGATGTTTGGCCACTTTTTGCGACTTTCGTCCAAATGTTTGTTTTTACGCATCTGGATCCAAAAGGTTTGAAATCTTACCATTTTCATCCGACCTGTTAACTCCATCCAATTTTCTCCGTTAAATGAGGGGTATTTCCGTTGACATTTCAACAGAGAAAAAATGGATGGAGTTAACGAGTTGGATGAAAATGACAAGATTTCAAACCTTTTGGATCCAGATGCATAAAAATAAACCTTTGGACGAAAGTTGCAAAAAGTGACCAAACCTCAGGGACGAAAATGACATTTTAGTCTAAAATATAAGAGAACAAACTTTCAGATTTAATACTAAGTTATGCACAAAATAACAAGTAGCTCAAACAATTTAGATAACTTTCAAAATGTCACATTTTAAACAACTACAACTATTGACCAAATTTGTGTTGACCACTAAAAGTATAGAAACACAGGATATCTATTTTAAAGAACAGTTTAAAACAATGAAGTTTTAAACTACACTGAGATGTTGAAATGTTTGATACGCAGATGATAATTTCACCTAGACCTGCTTTAGCGGAACAAAGAGTATTGAGTTGTACAGAGGTGCTAATATACAAAATGGATGAAGTCAGCCAATCCGTTAAGGTATGTATTGATTAAGTAAGCCAATCCATTAATGCTGAATCGGTTGCGTTAGACTTAACTTGGGAACCATGAGAGTCCTAAACCAACAAAAGTCATTCAAAACTTTGTAAATCTTCATGTCATCTTCCCAATCTTTGAGTGCATCAAATTCTTTTAGTCCTCAAATCATTTGTTGAGGATGGGTTACCCTGAAATTTCTTTAGTATTTCTACCATTTTATTTTCTAAATATTTTTTACAGTTTAATTTCCTTAATAATAATTTTTAACATCAAATTTTGAATTGCATCTTTTTGATTTTTTTAAGTGAAACTGAGAGCTCAATTCCTTCAAATAACTTGGTAATTTGTAGGATTACATTGTTTTATGACAAATTCGACACTATGGATCACTATACTTGTAAATCATGTTTTTTGTTTTGCTACTTACCAAAGACTAGAGAAAATTGTAGAGGATGCTCAATCTCAAACTACCAATGAAGGAATGAAGGAGTGAATGAGTTGTGCTTGTTTGATTTCAGAGAACATAAATTGAATTGTTTTTTGTATTCTATAACATTCATTTAAATATTGATGGTGTATAAAATATATATTCAATTCCTCATTATATTGCTAAAATCATGGATTAAATCTTTGAAGGCTATAATGTGATTAGATTTATAACTCGATAACTCAGAGCGATCAAAACAATGATAATGAACCTAATCAGAGCGAGTACATGTATATTTCTATATCAATCATTACGATTAAGGCTATGGAGTATGGATCATTATGGTCAACTCATTTTGATATAATTTTGGATAAATGTGATGATTTAGTGTCTAGTATTAGCTTGGTATACTGATTTTGGGTGATTATCGTATAAACACTATTAGGGTTTATTGTTCAGGGTTAAGAACTTTAGCAGTTATTGTTGATTACTTGATTGATGATGTTATTAACGATGATACAGGGGTTAATGAAATGTGATCACAGTTAAGAACTTTGATTGTCACTTAGATTTATACAAGGGTTAATGAAATGTGATTGATTTTGGATCCTACGGTTGATGGATTGTGTGTATATGGGGCATAGTCAAATGTGTGTGTTTTTTATACAATGCTTAATGAAATGTGTTCATAGTTTAGTTAGATTGTCACTTAGATTGTGTCACAATCAACAACACTTAGATTGTCACTTTTGATGCAGGGCATTTGTAACAACTCTCGCTAAAATTAATACTTAGTATGATTAATTAATCAGTTAATCAATATTAATTAAGCTAACAAGATTAATTAAGCTAAGTAAGGTTTATTAAAAATAGATATATATGGGGTCGTATAAGAACGTTTAATATTAATAATTAAATATATTATTTTATTTCCCTTACTCCGTTTTTAATGAAACTTAGGTTAAAACGTAGATAAAAATATGCTCGTTCTAAAGACATATTCGTCGTTTTATAAAACGTTATATTTTAAAAGTTATACGAGAAAAACGAGTGAAGCAGCTGAATTAATATATATAAGCAAGCTAGCTAGCATGTCAAGCAGGTAGGCAGGCACGTCACTATCCCACATCGACAGAAATATGTTGAGGTGCTTGCTTGCTTGCTTGCTATAAATAAGAAGCTTAGGATTCATTTTTCTTTGCTCATTTCTTTTCTTCTTCTCTCTATACGTTGGTGTTCTAACCAATAATCACCGATACGATATTCTGTTCGGTCGATTCAGGAACCAACTAACGGAATCCAAAGTATTATACTTTGTGAGTTCGTTAAACGGAATCCAAAGTACTATACTTTGTGAGTTCGTTAAACGGATGCCAAAGTACTGTCTGAATAAGACTACACTTTGTGAAGTTCGTTAAGGTTCGAATCTCGTAACTATCGTTGAGGTTTGATTTGGGTTTTACACAAATACGTATTCCATTCTGTTAAGCTATATGTTTAACTACCAAAAATACTCCCCACCACACACACATGCGAATCACTAATTAGTATGGCAGGGTGCTGCTACGATACAGGGTATTAACTCGATCGCTATTACGATTCATTTTCCGACCGATCAATATATCCAATGGATGTTTAAGTGCCACCCACATTAGGGTTATACTTTGTCGTTCGTCGTTAAATCGATGGATGTTTAAGTATCGCACTTTGTCGTTTGTTGTGAGAATTTGATCTCGTGAGTTATCGTAATTGTTGTATTAAGTTACCTACCTAGTTCGTGTGCACTCGGTTACAAGGCTAAATCAATAGGCTAAGCTTTGCCAGTATAAATCTGCAATATATCAAGGCTTATCTGTAGACTAAACTTTGGCCGTATGAATCTGCATGTTTATAATGTGAGTCATTCTTCTTTTTAAATTGTTTTCTCACCGTTTGTGAGTAAGTATTACAATACCTCAAATTATTTTAAGGTTATAATTACAGGGATTAAGTCTTTGTAATCACCAAATTACAGCTGGTATGTGGGGTATTGTGCACATTACTATTTTTATCACTCTATGTGAGTGAGTATTACTCTATGTGAGTGATTATTACTCTGTGTGAGTAAACCGTCACTATTGGGGCGACGGGACCCAATAGTGGTATGACCACAGTCACAGATCCGGTCGAGTGACAAATACCCATTCTTGATAATTGGTTGATAGAAACATTGTAATCGCTCTTAATAATGTGAATTATAACAAATCTGTTTTTATAAAACCTGAATGAACTCACTCAGTATTTCCCGCTGACAAAACCTTTTTAAAACGCGTTTCAGGTAATTACAGTAGATTGGAGTAAGGATTAGATCCAGCACTGAAGGACTTCAAGAAGTGGCTTATTTCATTAATTAAATCAAATTAAGAAATATCGTTTTTATATTAAAAGCTACCTTTGTAAAATATGGGTTTATCCCATCTATTTAATAAATAAAATCCGGTGTTTCTAAACTCTGATATTTTTCCTAACTCACGGTTCTGATGAAATTTCCGCTGCAATGTTTTTCGAAATAAAAATAATCACCGGTACCACGGGACTGCTCACGGCACCCGATTCCGTCCAGGGTGGGTCGGGGGTCGTGACAGAAGGTGGTATCAGAGCCACTGCTTTAAGCCTATAAGTGTTGTGATAATAATACTTAAGCTTAAATAAAAAGAGTTAGGAGATTTCTATTAAATGGTAGCACAGCTGATAGCAGTTAGACTTGAACATAAGAAAAGATGCCTTAGTATAAGCTAAGCCACTGGTTTACACAATTAGGTGTTATAATAATACCTAAGTGAAACGGAGAATTAGAAACTTAATATTATCTGATAGCACTCCGGATGGTATTTAGACTTGAACTTAAGAATTTTGCCTTAAAATAAACTTTAAGGTAAATTACTTATATAAGTATAATATAATGGATACTGGTATGACGGTTAGCAGGCAATAGCACTTAAATGCTATTTATTCTTGCTTATTGATATTATTTGGTCTAGAATAAGATATGTTATGGGAATACAAATTTCCTTGATTCTGGATAAAAGCCCTAATAAAAGAGGCACTTTTTGAAAAGATACTATTTATGGGAAATAGAAAATTTTCTCCGGCAAAACTGGGTATAGAGTAGCAGACTCTCCAGCTTGTCCGGACATATTGAGATTACCGCTCCGGCGCGAACCGGATAAGACGGGGTAAATGATATGTCAAATCAGTGACAAGATTTCCCTAAATAGTATCATGACCAAATACCTGACTGGTTCTTGGAAATATGAATCTGTTAAATACATTGACCTGATAAATGGTATGTTTATTTCAGCATGTGAAATATGTGATTATATAGATAGGTATATCTATAAGGAAATTCCAAAAAAAAAAAAAAACCCATAAGGATTGATAAATTGAAATAAAGCACAAGCATCCGTGTCTAGAATTCTTTATCAGGAATCTCTTTTCCAATATCAAACATTATTTTGTTTGATCATTTACCTCGTAACTCATACAATGAGAACCCTTTAAAGATGGGATATCATCGAAAGTATAAAAATTTACAATGCACAAGTAAGAAACATATAAAGTTGTGCTAATGCACAAGAAAACACATGAAACTTAAAATATACGTCCACAGACGTTGAAATATATCACA
The DNA here is from genome assembly GCF_002127325.2 of Helianthus annuus. Taxonomy (NCBI): domain Eukaryota; kingdom Viridiplantae; phylum Streptophyta; class Magnoliopsida; order Asterales; family Asteraceae; genus Helianthus; species Helianthus annuus. The sequence goes on along the minus strand of NC_035436.2, from coordinate 192,597,176 downwards.
CACGACTTTCCAAGGCAAAAACTTTGAAAAGTATAAATTGGGCACGATGACACCAATACTAATTCTGTCAGTAGAAAACTACTAATAAAAAAGAAGCACTTTGCCACGTGATCCTACAAACGATCTACATTTCGCTGAGGTACGTTGGAACAAGATTTCACAATCATCGGTGCACAGTCTAAACTAAGTCATAATTATTATCACTGAAAAAGGAGTCACATACCTTTGCAAATTCCCTATTCCATTTCAGTTCATTCGACATTCCTTGATAATGGCACTTAACAACGGGTATCACACAAAATTCCAGATAAAAGTTCTTATATTCCTTTCGTAGCAATTCTGACTTCTGCCTATAATAAGTTGACTTTCGTGTTCTTTTAATGGTCATCATACCATAAAGAATTCTTTCATAATAGCAAATATTGATCCATTTCGTTTCTTGGTAAATCCATACGATACACATGCACTATTTGTTGCGCATGTGGTTCATTTGAGTTATAAGACCCTAGGAAGGCTTCATTCCAAATTATTGTTTTATCCAACCTCAAATATCATTTCGCTATACTTGATCTTTGCATTGTAAACCGCGTTTTGCAAAATGATTACTCTTTGATATTTGATCGATAAATTTTTTTTTTGAAAAACTCGATTTTCTTTTTGAAGGTTATACATGGTTTCTGTTGTGATCATGTCCGAACTTCCTTATTAAAACTCGTTTTATCCAAACCCAGTTAACTTGCTCTCAATACGTAATCAATTCGAAGTCCCATATGATGGATTGAAACCATCATATTCAAAATAGTCCCAACAAGCACTTCAATTCTCTTGAACCATAACATGCTTGTTTAGTCTTCGAATTCATCAAATCATTTCTTTGATCACGATCCCTTTATGATGACATTTTCACAAATTTGAAGATTGCGCTAATCTAGGATTTAATTATTTATTTATTTATATTGAATCCGCTTTATTGATTTATTTTATGAAAGCAATCTTAACACAATTGTGTGCTAAGATAATGATCCACCATTTCATGTCCTAATTCCTTAGTCTTTACAACCTAAATCGAGCCTTTCGTGATATTTCTTACCTTATCATCATTGATCGAAAAACATTATATAAACTTAATTATATATAGAAACTTACAATATAGTATTCCTACATTTAAAATTTTTGTTAAAACCATTAAGGTAAAGAATTTATATTTTTACGTATAAAATTTTGTTTGAAGTATATTCTCATTTAAGTTTATGCATTTATTATTGGCAATTAATATTAGTTTTATTATTAGTAATAATATATTAATAGTAATAGTGTTAGTATTATTTTTAGATACTAGAGTTATTATCAAGGGCATGTATTGAATAGCCTAGCCTTAGTTAGGCATGGACTGGCCACCTATGCTTAAACAAGGCAGCACTAACCAATATCCGCCGTGATAATGACTAGTTAATTAAGTCATCATACTTATTTAGTAAATTTCAATTATATATAAAAATATTTTTATATTATATATATAGAAATATATATACTTGTACTGTAAAGAGAAGACATATTTTCATAAAACAATTAAAAGGGACGAATAGAATTATCTAAATAATCATAAACAAAACATATTATAAATAAATGTTCATCTTGATTAATATTTCACAACCATTAAATACTTATAGAAATATTCTTTTATATTAAAATATCAAATGTTATTTACGCAAGCCAATACTTAAGCATGCTTGATATTAAAATAAACATTTATTATTCTACTTTTATGATTTAAAATACCATAATCTTATAGTTAAACACACTTGATTTTAAAAATAATAATCATAAGTTCTAGAATATTGGGTAAACCTATATCATTATTTTGTCAAAGTTACCACAGGTTTTGATATTTAAACCTATCTATATTTATTTATTATTCTACCTTATGATAACATAAAAAGGAAAAAAGGATTTTAATAAATCAAAATATCACCTATCTTTAATCAAACATTTTGATTAAAATCATCTGAATACAATTATAAGACAAAAATACACTAACTTTATTGTCTTTTCATGTATTCTTACAAATCACCCATCTCAACACATTAATTTTCTCATATCATAATTTAATATCTGACAAAACATTTTCATGTTTTCATTTTATTTTGACCCGGTCAATCTTAAGTCTTCCTTAGGTACCAATCAAGGTAAGTTTTCTTCTGACAAAAAATTTTACTAATTCCAAAAAGTTCTTCACATTCATTTTAAGAATCTATAGATCATATATCTTTTGGCTTGAACCCAATCACCTTGAAAAAAAAAAATATACCATTTCATCTTATTCGTTTGAACATTTCATCTTTTGAAATATCCAGAAAGCCTCCTTGAAACTCTCAAATTCGAAAACAATAAATTTATTCGGTCATCATTGAATTCTTTACAAACCCTTTGCAGCATCCGAATAGATTTGTAGCCTGTGCTAAACCCTATTCATACGCCATTCGTTTGATTTGTCATATTCTTGGTACAATTATGTACTCAGATTACGATACACTAAATTCTATTGTCCAGTACCATTTAAGTAAACGATATTGACTTTCGGATAATCATTGACAAATCATTTTCCATACTTCCATTCACAAATAGATATTTATCAATTCAGAATCTCCCCTAATTGATCAAAGTAAGTTCATTTCGGATATTGAATCCAATTGTTTCTATAAATCATTTCTATTTTTAAAATTCATACCCCTCAAAATATCTTTTGATTCCATTCCGCGATACATTGTTTCTCTTAATTAGAAGAAGAAACATAACCCAAGAAAATATCATAGTCCAAATCTCGAGGACGAGATTTTATTAAGGTGGGGAGGATGTAACAACTCTCGCTAAAATTAATACTTAGTATGATTAATTAATCAGTTAATCAATATTAATTAAGCTAACAAGATTAATTAAGCTAAGTAAGGTTTATTAAAAATAGATATATATGGGGTCGTATAAGAACGTTTAATATTAATAATTAAATATATTATTTTATTTCCCTTACTCCGTTTTTAATGAAACTTAGGTTAAAACGTAGATAAAAATATGCTCGTTCTAAAGACATATTCGTCGTTTTATAAAACGTTATATTTTAAAAGTTATACGAGAAAAACGAGTGAAGCAGCTGAATTAATATATATAAGCAAGCTAGCTAGCATGTCAAGCAGGTAGGCAGGCACGTCACTATCCCACATCGACAGAAATATGTTGAGGTGCTTGCTTGCTTGCTTGCTATAAATAAGAAGCTTAGGATTCATTTTTCTTTGCTCATTTCTTTTCTTCTTCTCTCTATACGTTGGTGTTCTAACCAATAATCACCGATACGATATTCTGTTCGGTCGATTCAGGAACCAACTAACGGAATCCAAAGTATTATACTTTGTGAGTTCGTTAAACGGAATCCAAAGTACTATACTTTGTGAGTTCGTTAAACGGATGCCAAAGTACTGTCTGAATAAGACTACACTTTGTGAAGTTCGTTAAGGTTCGAATCTCGTAACTATCGTTGAGGTTTGATTTGGGTTTTACACAAATACGTATTCCATTCTGTTAAGCTATATGTTTAACTACCAAAAATACTCCCCACCACACACACATGCGAATCACTAATTAGTATGGCAGGGTGCTGCTACGATACAGGGTATTAACTCGATCGCTATTACGATTCATTTTCCGACCGATCAATATATCCAATGGATGTTTAAGTGCCACCCACATTAGGGTTATACTTTGTCGTTCGTCGTTAAATCGATGGATGTTTAAGTATCGCACTTTGTCGTTTGTTGTGAGAATTTGATCTCGTGAGTTATCGTAATTGTTGTATTAAGTTACCTACCTAGTTCGTGTGCACTCGGTTACAAGGCTAAATCAATAGGCTAAGCTTTGCCAGTATAAATCTGCAATATATCAAGGCTTATCTGTAGACTAAACTTTGGCCGTATGAATCTGCATGTTTATAATGTGAGTCATTCTTCTTTTTAAATTGTTTTCTCACCGTTTGTGAGTAAGTATTACAATACCTCAAATTATTTTAAGGTTATAATTACAGGGATTAAGTCTTTGTAATCACCAAATTACAGCTGGTATGTGGGGTATTGTGCACATTACTATTTTTATCACTCTATGTGAGTGAGTATTACTCTATGTGAGTGATTATTACTCTGTGTGAGTAAACCGTCACTATTGGGGCGACGGGACCCAATAGTGGTATGACCACAGTCACAGATCCGGTCGAGTGACAAATACCCATTCTTGATAATTGGTTGATAGAAACATTGTAATCGCTCTTAATACTGTGAATTATAACAAATCTGTTTTTATAAAACCTGAATGAACTCACTCAGTATTTCCCGCTGACAAAACCTTTTTAAAACGCGTTTCAGGTAATTACAGTAGATTGGAGTAAGGATTAGATCCAGCACTGAAGGACTTCAAGAAGTGGCTTATTTCATTAATTAAATCAAATTAAGAAATATCGTTTTTATATTAAAAGCTACCTTTGTAAAATATGGGTTTATCCCATCTATTTAATAAATAAAATCCGGTGTTTCTAAACTCTGATATTTTTCCTAACTCACGGTTCTGATGAAATTTCCGCTGCAATGTTTTTCGAAATAAAAATAATCACCGGTACCACGGGACTGCTCACGGCACCCGATTCCGTCCAGGGTGGGTCGGGGGTCGTGACAGCATTAATGGTCACTGTGGATCATTATTTGTGTATCATAGACTAACATTATAGACTAACATTGTACTAGTTTTTTTGTAGTTGAAGTGAGGGTGAATTTGACCCTCACAACTGTGGTGCCACATGGTGGTCATGGTCTATGGTCGCCCAATCCTCAATCTGCAGTATCCACCCGGGCATCAGAGGATCGACTAGTCACCACCAAGAAAGCAACATTATATTATATAGTATAACTAAACTATAAGTATGAGGGAGTTGTTGATGATCTTGATGTTAAAAGGTAACTAATTTTTACCAAGATCATGGTATGACTGTGTAATTAAATTGTGTAATTCTAACACTTAAAATGTGTTGAATATTTAACTATTTGCCATGGTTCATTGTGTAATTGGAATGAGATTATGGATGACTTGATTGTGCTTAAATAGAATGTTCATTTGCAGGGTCAAACAAAATGTTCATTGGTCATTTGACTTGCAAGGTCAAACAAATATGTTCCTTATTTGCCATTTGACTTGGCAAGGTCTAACAGATCATGTCCTTCGGTGATGTAAGGCTTGAACTTGCCATTTGAATTGGCAAGGTCTAACAGATCATGTTCTTGTGGAGATTCAAAGCTTGAACTTGCCATTTGACTTGGCAAGGTCAAACAAATGATGATCCTTATGTTATTCAAGGCTTGAATTTCTGAACAGGGTTAGTGAATAGGGTTAGTGTTAGCAGATAGTGTGACTACAAAATTCAAAGTGTTTGTGAACATATAAAGTTGATCCCGTCTGCTAACCACAGGGTGTAAAAATGCAATTTAATCAAACTAAAACGAAATTTTTGGGTGGGGGAAAAAGGAGAAAAACTAAGTGAAATATATATTTTTTAATAATTTTGTACGAAAAAGGAGTAAAACTAAGTGTATGTACTAAAATGTCCTTTAAAATATATTTTGTACACCTAAATACCTTTGAAACTTATACGCGAGGATTTGATCTTATATCACTTTTACGGGGGAAAACAAACATAAGTTGTTTGTCGAGGATTATTTACCAAAACTAATGTAACGGTCAGGTGGTGGATGATGATTTCCAATTTGTTTAACAAAATTATGTTCGGGTTGAGCGGTTAAACACACTAATTTAAACGATCTATGTTCGGTTGACATATTTAACATGTTCTAATTAAGCAGATCAACATGTTAGCCTATTGAAAATTAAAAACAAAAAATGTAATTTATAAGTAAGTTCATTTGACCAATTGTTATAATGGGTCAACTTGTTTATGACATGATTACAAGTTGCAACCTACTTACGACTTAATTATAACTCATCCGGTTCTGGAAAAGAAGTATTGCTTTATGTTATATACTTATATGGTTGTGTAAAGACAAAAAATACTCTAAAAATCCCATTGTAACAATCAATGTGTCGAATCTGAAAGCATTGTCACATCATCACTATTAAAGTCATTTTACACATAGGAAAAGATAGAATTTTACTATCAGTTGAAGCAAGCAGTGAGCGAATGGGACAACAAACTTCTTGTTTGATGGCATACTTGAGACCAGTCTGTCTTAAAAGAAGGCACTGCAATATAGCTAAACACCTTAACAACGGTGCAAGACGTCTTGTTTCCTAATTCACCCCCCAACAGTTTCTCATTTCAATGTTGTGTTGTTCATATGTTAGATTATTTGCCGCTATGTAGAACCCCGTAATCGAAACGATATGTTAGATATTAAGAACTAAAAAAACCCAATAACATTCACTTGTCATACCAGAACAATAACTTCAACTTCAAAAACACTAAAACCCTATCCAATATATAGATCCTGACACATTATCACAACATCACTAGGTTTTACATTTATTCGGGTAATACCAGACTTTAAGAACTTATATGACTATATGCCAAAAACACACTAGCTTTTTGGAAGAAGAAATATCCCAATATAACATGTAAGTTCTACATGTATTCCTCGTTATTGTGAATGCATATGTCTGTAGCTTACGTCATGTATTGAGTCTTATTATATAGTCTTTTGTATGTTTAGAATGAGATTCGTAGCAAAATGAGGATTTTATATGTAAACAAGTCCATTCGTACGAATGGAGTCGGTTCTTACGAATGGACATGTGGGCTGTTTCGTACGAACAAGGAATGTCTATAAATATGAGACTTGGGGTCTCATTTTGTAACTTTTGGAAAACAGAGGGGAAACTCTGTCGGATTTTTTCCAAGCTTTGTAACTTCTTTCTACATCAATGAAAAGATCTTTGCAAGGTATCTTAGTGATTTTCTTCACCTATTTCATGGATTCCGCACATGCAAGTAGGAATTAGGATTCCGGTCTGAGTGTTCAACGAACTGAACACGGTCCTCACAGTTATACATTTAGTATATGGGGTTTTAAGAATTTCAAATCGACCTTAAATTTCAACAAATCAGTATGTCTCATACAATGGCAGCGCAATACCGTGAATAAGATGACCACTGATCCAAGATGTGCCACTTACTCCCAATGTCTCCACATAACAATTTCTTATTCAATGCTATGGTCTTTATGTGTTGGAGTATCTCACCTTTTATAGAATCCGCTTATGAGCAGGACGTGGCATGGTCCTTTCTATTCAACTATAGAGTTCTTAGTGTGCACACACGGAGCTTCTATAGTGAATGTGGATGCAACTTGATGATTATAAAGCGTTAACAACTTGTGGCAAGCAACAAAGATGGGATATCTATTACCAACAGGGCTGAAATTGCTTTTCAATATCTCGATAATCCAGCGAGGATTCTCACAGATGTGCACTTGGTCAACCGTAAATCTTTCATCACTTGAATATTTAAAAGTTTTAGCTTGTTCATTTGGTTTTTAGGCCTCAAGTCTTTTCAAGCCAAATTGCTTGTTAGGAAGGCGCTCTTTAAGAGTCTATAAAGATTTGACGTTGCTAAACAAGGTTTGGGAGGACAAATCGATACTGCTGTATTCCTTATTTTTCATCCTATAGATGATATTCATCATGCTTGCGTGTAACGCCCTGCACATTCGTATTTTCCTAAATTAGAAAACTTGTTCGTACTTCAATTTTTGGAAATCCTGTATTCTTGTATTTCGTCTTTTCGTTGTATCTTTGTAAATCCCGAGACTTGGATCATAATAAAATGCATTTACCTCTTACAATTTATACCTTATTCATTCATATATGCTCATACGTTTGAATTCACTGTACATCGAATCCTTATTCGTAATTCATACGTATAGGATACTTATTTATGATACATATACTTAACCATACATGTCCATACTTGTCCTTATATTGTTGATACTTAAAACCCCCTAATAATATGCTTTATTACACAACGATTAATCATCTAATATGCTACATATACTTGTCGCTTACAAACATGTTACATACTTATACATCACACTTTTTATCTAGTTAAATCATGTCTTACTTCATGTTATACCTTGTTACAAGTTAGGGGAAACATTGTTACATATTATTGCATAACTTAATCAACAAAATTACACATTATAATGGTTAAAAAAATAAAAGAAATAATGGTTGCCCAAATGAGCGCCAAACGGCCCTCTTTGGCTGGGTTTTGTGGGCTTGTTTCAATGTTTAACCCCTTCTAAACACTTCCAAAGCCCAACCCAATGAAACCATAATCTCTTCCCTATATAATAAGCACTTCCCCATCCTTTATCCCACTTTTACCACTCTCAAACACACTCAGAAACCCTCCCAAACACAGCTGAGTTTCAGCAACATTTCAGAAAGTTCCAGCCATAAAAAGTGAGTTTTAACTCACTTCCACTTCAATTTTCTTCTTGTTCTTTCTTCTACAACACTTGGATAACCTCTAGGAAGGTTCTCACAAGTTTGCTTGGGTAAACTAAGGTGAAACCTCACCATTTTTGAGGTCCAAAGTGCACCTAAATTCTGCTCATTTTTATCTTCATGTTTTGGAAGAAAACTCATGTTTTCTTCATACATTCCTATGTTCTTATGCCACTAATCAAGACTATGATTATGTGTGCTTAAAAACAAGGTTGTAACATACAAATCCAGAGGTTTTAATCCTCAAAACTTTCTGTTTTAAAAGGGGCTTTAACCCACAAGTGATGAACAAGTCTTGAACTTGTGTATGTGTGATTATATTGATACTAGAATAATAAAAAAAATATAGTCTGGTACATTGTATCATAAACAAACTAATTTTACACTTTTATGAAAAAAAAATCCAAAATGCCAACTCGGTACGAGGGGGTAGGTTCATTCGGAATGCCAACACGGTACGTGGTACGGTGTACCATAAAGTCTGGTACATTGTATCATAAACAAACTAATTGTACACTTTTATGAAAAAAATCACAAGTTTAGGAAATAAATGTAAACCAATGAAAGATATGGTGTTAAATGGTAAAATTACACAAAATAAATTAAACCTAAATTCCTAACTTCCGCATCAACATCCGTAAACTTCCATGGGGAAAAACTTGGACATTCAATAAAAACCGGTATGTGTTTTATCACGATCCCAACCAGCAATTTGATCCATCCGGTACGCGAATTTCATGAACAGAATACGATAATCTAAAAATTCGGAAACTATCAATTAGAGCGATCAGGATCGTGTACCTTAAGCGATCGGTACGGTTCTGTACCCGTTTCTGGTACGAACGATCTAGAACGAAAATCGGGGGTAGGTTAGCATTTCCTGTGGCTATCAACTTTAAAAGTATTGCTAATGTTTTTGCTTTTGTTTAGAAGTTATTGCCTCAATTCTTGGTTGTTCTGCAACAACAGTAGAGCTCTTATGTTATTCTCATTAGCTAGTTTCCTACTTATTAGATATTGAAGTTTTCCTGTGACACATGATCATCCTTATTATTGTTTTCGTGCTATTCGATTTGGGTCTAAGGCAGTTTTCATGGTTTTGGTGGTGTTAAGAATGACGGGCAAAAGGGTAAGGGGGACCTGCGAGACTTGTAAGGAATGGCTTGCTATAAGAGCCGAACTCAGGGCCAAAGCCAAAGATGTTGCAAGTGCAGATCAGTCGGAAACAAAAACCTCCAACAAAAAACCATCCAAGAGAGCCAGTGGTGAGATTAAGACTGGTATAGAGCCTGATTGTAAGAAAACGAAATAGGGAGCAAATAATAAGGATGACAATGATGATGGGGCTCGAGCAGGAAAACACACTGATCTGCAGGGCCTACTGGTTGTAGGAAAATGATGGAAGGGATTTTGATGTGCTTTCTTTCATGTAAATAAGTCATTTGACACAACTATGGTTTTTTTTTTGTATCTAAAGTAGAATAAAAGATCGTTTGTTCATTGAGAAGATTTACATTTCTAGATAAGAGATCTTAACTAAAAAACTTTAGCCTTTACAAATATAAAGTGCTATAAGAGGTTTTCAGTATTAAGATTTTGGTGTTTACATTGTGGTTCAAAGTTCAAAACAGCGAAATTGGTTAAACCATCCATCGTTTTGGTTTCTCGAATATGCAATTTTTTTTTCTTAAAATTGGTTTGGTTTGGTTTGTTGGTTGGTTTAAAAACCGTCTGGAATCAAACTGAACTAGACCCCCACTTAATTTAATCAATATAACAAAACCAACTATATAACTTTCTAATAAATCATTATGTATCAAATATGCAACATAATGCTCGTTCTGACCAACATGAGAGAGAGGGGTAAATCATTGTGCCCATATACATGCGTGGTGGTGCTTATGTTTGATCCTCGAACCTCCACAACAAATTTCCGTCTTCTTACCTCTAGAGCACATAGTGACATATACGCTATATTGTTAAATAGTTTTTGGTAAAGCTTGTTTTGAACGGTCAGCCAATATGAAACTAAACAATATTAATGGTTATTTTATTATATAATAAAGAGATTTAGTTATTTTATTATATAAAGAGATTAAAAACGGCTTGACTTACTATTAAACATAAACAAAAAGAATAGTTAAAATAGAATCATATCTACCTAGTCAAGATGCTTATTGAACTTATGACCGTTCAACCCATATCGCTTTTTGCAAGGTAGAACAAAAACTTTTCTTTTAAATCATGCGTTAATGATTTGAGGAACATAGAACAATTCTGTGTTATGCAAGGATTATCACCTACATTTGGAATTAGATTCGTGATATATGCATGCAAGTGACTAACACACAATATGACCCACTGGGCCCATAATCAAGAGTGAGTGGCCGACTACGTGACTCCTATATGCATAAAACTTGGTTATTCTTTTTTACAAAATCGAATATGATTTTCAAGATAAAACATTGGATGAAAATTATAATAAGAGTAAACTTCCGTTTTTCTCCCTGTGGTTTAGTCACTTTAACGATTTTGCCCCAACCCTTTAAAAATAGCCATTTTCATCCAATAGTTTGCTATGGTTTTTCCATTTTGCTCCATGCGGGGAGCAAAATGGAAAAACAGACAATTTGGATGGAGTTAGAGGCGGGGATCAAAATGGAAAAACCATAGCAAACTATTGGAGGAAAATGACTATTTTTAAAGGTTTGGGGCAAAACCGTTAAAGTGATCAAACCACAGGGAGCAAAACGAAAGTTTACTCTAATAGTTAATATGATTTTCATGATAAAAACGTTGGATGAAATAATTAATTAATAATTATTTCAAAAAAAATATAAGCTTATCGTTGATTCATTTATATAGCGTGCTCATAGCGACACAGAATATTCCTTATTGTCGTATCATTTTTTATGTTTTCACATTCATAAAAAGTTATGGGTCGATCACCAAATATTTATGGGTATCTGAGCGCAAATATGTATTTTATCATTTTGGTCTGTATTGCTTTTTTAGATTCAACTTTTTTTTTTTCTAAAATAATTGTTTCGTGAGACTTTGCTTGGAAGAAAATGTTGTTTGTACATATCTAACTAATTATTGACTACTAGCTTAACAAAACTAGTTGCTAGCACAAATGGTTGCGTCGGAAAACTCTACACTAGATGAAAATAATACAACATTAAAAGTGTGGATCACTTAACCATGATATCCAAAGGTTGAGTGGTCTCCAATCCCCGGATGCTTTAAGTTATACGTGAATTTTTTTTCAATATTTCATAACATTTATACATAATGAATGCAATATATTTATTTTTATCTAAATTGTGATATTAAATTTATCAAAAACTAAGTTGTAATCAATATGATATACTTATACTAGATAGATCTCAAGTTTTAGTAAAATTTATATCGTGAATAAAGATATTATTGCAACCGCGTATTCAAATTTATATATATAAAAATTATTAAAAAAAAACAAATTTGTATTTATATATAAAATAAAATTTTCTTTTAAAAAAATGTCACTAGTCGATATTTTATTATGTGGGAATAAATAGACAAGGCCGGTCCCAGGGGTGGGCGAGCTGCACCCCCGGCAGAGGCCCTATTTTTATATATATATGTTTAAAAATATGAAAACGAAAACTTATTGGGCTCTCTCTAAAAAAATTGAGCTTTAAAACTTATTGTGCTAACTTATGATATATCTAAAACCTTATAACTTATTTTGGGTCCAAACGAACTTATTTTGATCCATAATTGCTAATCCAAACTTATTGGGCCATCTATAATCCATAATTATCTAAACAACAATATGTTGATCAGTTCTGTTTAGACATAATGGAAAACATGAAAACATACCTGATTGCAGCAGTACAGGCCAACAGAGAATCCAGATGGAGACACAACAATAATGTTTGACATGATTGTCATCTTGGTCTGGTTCCTCCTTAGGGTGCAATCCAATGATGTTGATGATAAGAAACCGACAAGGGAATCGGTTATGGAGAGGAAGGCGAGATTGATGTTATGTGCTATTAGGGTTTGTGAAATTGTCTAACCCTCTAACCTCCACATTATTCTCCTTATATATGCACTCAGGAGGAAACCCTAATTAGTTAATAAGGGTAATTAGGCCCATCAACAATTACCAACTAATTATTTAATAGGATTGTTATATATTTTGATCCATATAATGTAAATGATTATAATGGCTACTAGATTAAATATAGAATAAATATATTTAATCTTACATTCTCCCACTTAGCCGAGTAATCATTTACTATGAGTGTTATATAAGCCTGATCAGGAGTTAACACTCATTTTAGCCTTAAACAAGTACTATAGCAGAGAAATACAGCCGTTGAATCATTATACGACTCAGGACCCCCATTAATCATACTATAGCCTTAATTTTAAACCTAATCGTTATGAGCAAAATGCGCATAAGCCCTTTGTTTGATTTGTAACTTTATTTGTCTATATGCCATTATGCCGGCTTGACATATTCTTAGAGACATACAAAATCAAACTGATGAGGAAAATTAACTAATACTTAGTCATTCATAGTACGATATGCAATTTCGCACGGCTATTAATTAATACCCGTCTATGAGCTCTCTTAATAAGACTTATGGGTAATAGCCCTTCAGTTATAGGATCCTTAAGCATATCATGAATGTATTCGATACAAAACTTAGTTTCCTCAATTCGTTCATAAACGAATAATTAATTGCGTATCGAAATTTAATGCAGCACCTCTTGAACTGTTACTGTTCAAGGAGTCATGGTAGCTGACTTTATCACACTAATTCTTCAAAACATTAATTATATGGAGTTAATAAACTTATGAGTCCACTGATAAATTTCCAACAACATTTAGTGACTATATTATGTCGTTATAACTTAGGTTGTTGATATCAGTCCATTATGACTCCTCCATGAGATAGGTTTTGTCTACTGACATAAAGATATACCCGAAATTACATTTTGTAATCTTTGAATATCACAAAGTTAGAGTAATAAATCGGTTTTAATTCTCACTTCTTCTTTACATTGTAGTCTCTCGTTTCTTTTAAAGATATTGTAATACTCCATTAGATGCTACACATTAATCTAGACATATCTAGTGTGTTGCAATGTGAGTAATATCTAAACGAGTATAGACATAAACTTACATAAGGCTTCCAATTAATGAAGCATAAGGAAATAATTTCATTTATCCTATTATCCTCTAAAGGAGAGCAGTATTTTGTTACATATGTAAGGACCCATTTAATGTAAAACTTATGGAACGAAACTAATGTCCCATTTGGTCTATCTCAGTACGTTATGATATCTATTACATAAGAGACATCTCTGAGATCTATTATATTAAAGTTTGTGTTAACAATGCTTTGACTTATGTAACACATACTTGTCAAAAGAATATCATCTATATAGACAAGTTTATCTTAGTTGCTCCCACTCATTTTGAGGTAGGTTCATTAATCCACTTGATTCTTGATGAAAATAATTACGTTAGCTTTTCATCACATTATGATGTTTGCATTAACCCATACATGAATATTATTGGCTTACAAATAAAGTGTTCTTTAACCTTCAGTTTGAAACTTTAAGTTGTTATCTAATGAACATGTAAATGTGTCAGCCATTTGTTAGGGAAATTTGTTTTTAATGTTCATCTAATGTAGCTTTAAACTATTATAAGCTACTAGAACAGTGATGATCCTCAAAGAAAACTTTGATAATTTATCTCTTCCTAAGTATAACCTTTGACAATCAATCATGCTTCTTAGTGTCTTAACGCTTATATCAGGATTTGGTTTAGTTATGAACACTCTTAGGTAATTCAATCAAATCCCAAACGTTACACGAACACATAAAATCAGTTTTACTAGAAAACTGTTTTATTCCATTCAGATGATTGATTTACGCTAATGGCTTGATTTTAAGAGATAGGATCATTAAACATTTCCAAAATCCATTTCAACTTCATTAGGGAGGTTATGTAATCATCAAAGTTAGTAGGCTTTTAAACCTAGATGATCTCCTGAGTTGATTATTGGGTTTTAAAAGTTTCAGCTTTATGGATTAGCTCTTGGTTAGGTTGCTATCATTTTCAGGATTCTAAGTTTGTAAGAGTTGGTGCAGTATGGTGTACAAGAGGTGTAATTGGAGTTAAATTCGGAGTGAAATTTAATGACACTCTCCCCCCGCCTCTTGTATTCCTTGCAAATCATGATAAGGACTTTAACTGCTCCCACTGATCTTAGAAAACTTTTAGGAACTCAGCATGCTTAGGGTCAATATTTAACGACCAACAAATTCTAATAGAGAAAACAAAATAATGACGTTAGTCGTTGTGATTTCTCTTGTTGAGGATTATGTTAGTTTAGGTAAGAAAACTAAGTGTGCCCACAATTAAGCAACAATGAAACTTTTGTAAGAGTAGCATTAGATTTTAAGGAGACAAGTTATGATAGAACAGTGTCATGATGGAGCGGTGTCTTGTACAAGAGGTGCAAATTTAGGTAATGTAAAATTTTCACTCCCCACCTCTTGCAACTATTGCAAGTTATTATTAAGACACTTAATGCTCCCACTGATCTTTAATATCTCTAGAATGCTACAAGAGAAGTTTCAATGAGCTACGTGACGTGGGAACCTATCATATATACGTTTGACTTTATTTGATTTCTTTAACGTCCAGATATCATAAGAAGCTTTAGGGACATTTTTAGTAGAAATCTTATTAAGTATACATATGAATAGATTTCTTCAAAGACCGTGTGCCATGTGCGACAAAATTTAGATACAAGTTGATAGTCTTTAAAATGATTAATGAATTATGTCTGAATATTCCGTTTGGAATAAGTTCCACGAATTTCAATGAATGACTTATGATGGACCCATGCTTATTCCTTAAGCCAAGTCATATTTTAGGGCTTTAACGTCATGATTTAAAATCACTTAAAATGAGATTAGATGAAAAAAATCATCCTCATTAACCATGTTATGATTTCTCATGAATTTTGGTTATAATGGATGAAATTTATAAGTCTCATTTTTCTTTTGTCAAATTCTCATTTGCATGATGACTAAAGTTGTGAAAAAATAAGGTATCATCTAGTTTCATCTTAGTAATGTTTCTATCCAGATATTTAGAACAAATAAGAGGAGAGTTTAAGATAAGTGTGACTTTATGTTGACTATGCAAACCTCACAACCTTCATAACATTGCTTAATCATGATACTATATTCTGATTAATCTTCAGAATATATAAGGTATCGAAAGGCGTTGTTAGAAGACTGCTTATTATGGTTCTTATAGCCTTAACAATTAATTTTGTCACTAACTCTCATGTTAGTTATTTGTTGAGTTCTGGTAAGGAAACGTATGGAACTAGAGTCAACTAATCATGTGTTAGTTGGAATATTAAAATTAGCAGACTTAAATATCATTAGTAAGTGACTATCTAATTAATTTGCCCAACTGTTCTTTAGAATAATGGATAGTCTCGTTGCTTATGCCTAGTCTAATGGCATAATTATGCAGTGAGATTTTCCCTTGAAGAACCTTAACGTTGGGATTAGCACTTGTAATTTATCTATGGACCTTAGAACAATC
Organism: Helianthus annuus; assembly: GCF_002127325.2. Classification (NCBI taxonomy): domain Eukaryota; kingdom Viridiplantae; phylum Streptophyta; class Magnoliopsida; order Asterales; family Asteraceae; genus Helianthus; species Helianthus annuus. Next base: position 192,580,993 of record NC_035436.2, on the reverse strand, counting down.
CTCTCTTAAGGTTTTAGTGGTTGTAAGGTGAATAACATCTTATTTTCCAGTTTCAAACATTTATTTCTATGTACATATGTTGCTTATCAACACACTCGTTATACTTTGGTATTTTTGAGTGTTATAGTTGATTTATAAGGCATCAAATTGTACAAGTGAAAATCTTAGTATGTAATGTACTCGAAAAATATACTTATTTCCATGTGTAAGCCCTTAACTTTATGGGTCATGGTATTGTACATTGTTATGTATTCACATATACCACTTAGCTTTATAATTTATAATTTTAAATGAAGGCATGCATCTTAGGAGTTCTAGTGATCATTCCACAATTATAGATTAGTCTTAGGAAAGACCTAATCTGGAATAACCTTTTAGTGACAGCACTTATGTTACAGAGTTCTTGATTATCATAAGAGACATCATGTTTGATTTGTCCTATTCATCATGCTCTACTTTTCTTCTGTAGTGCTTTATCAGAAGAGAGCAATAGGATCATCGTGTCTTAAGAGATAATCAAGGATTTAATTTAAGAGCTAATTCTTATAGAAACTTTAAGCAAAACCTATTAGATTTAGGAATTAGAGTGGATGAGATATAGATTCATAGAAGAAAATTATAGTGAGTAAAATTATGGGTACTAAGAATAAGGCAGACGAAATGATCATAAAAATTAATTGAGGATCATTAATATAAGGATCATTGTGTGAAGAGGTTGTAATATGTCTATTACTAACATCAAACTAATAGACTACTTAAAGTTCTACTTAAACGAAGACAAATCAGCTTTGGCCAGAAATTGAGACAATCACTTTAGTTATGCACTTGTTAAGTATGTCATCTATGAAGGAATTAAATCAGCTTCGGCCAGATATTAAGACATTCATGTTTATGATGCACACTTAACATAGCTTTCGTAATACTTGAACGATAAGTAGATGCATCAAATCAGCTTTGGCCAGAAGTGACACATCAGAAGCTCATTCAAGTTAAGCCATTTTGGTTTTGTAAAACATTATTTGATCCTCATTAATTAACTAAGTAATTACAAAAACCAATCATTTGGGGGTGTAGGGGGACAGCGTGCCCCGCACGGGGTTCGGGGCGGAGCCCCGAGCTAAATCTTAGTTCACATTAAACAGCCTAAAATAATGAGGTTTCGAGTGAGATCTCGAGTGAGTTATGAGATCTCGAGTCAGTTATGAGGTCTCGAGTCAAGTCTCGACTCAGCTTATAACATTATGAGGTCTCGACTCATTAATGGTCTTGAGTCGCAACCTCAGTGTCTCGAGTCGTAATCATGGTCTCGACTGCTGCGAATTATGAGATCTCGACTCCTTATGAGGTCTCGAGTCGCAACCATGGTCTCGAGTTGTGACCTTTATGGTCTCGAGTCAAGACCTTTGTCTCGAGTTGTACAGATTTAAGCCCTTAGTCGAAACCTCAGTGGTCTCGAGTCGAGACCTTATGATCTCGAGTCGAAATCGTTGTCTCGAGTTATAAACATTTGAGAACACTTATGATTTCGAGTCGATTTCTTGTGGTCTCGAGTCGAGACCTTTGTCTCGGGTGGTTAAAACTTATCTCGAAACTTCTGTTACAGCTATTAATGTGAAAACATAACTGAAAATTCGAATTGTTAGGGATTTTGAGATATGGTTTCCTGTTTTAGTGATGATCTAATTTTATCATAATATTTCGAAAATTCATCTGATTATCAATTAACAGATTTCGAAAATCTTTAGAATGCAAAACAGATCAAAACAGGAAATAACACTCAAAATCCAAATTATATTCCAAAACATAAAGGAATTTCGAATTTTCCTAAGAACACATGATGAACCCTAAAAAATAAAATAATAATTCTGGAACCCGAAACCTGAATTTTAAGGCTTCTAAAACAGATTTCGGACATAAAATTAACCTATTCGATTTCCAGTCACATTATTAACCAATTCAGTTTATCGAAAAGTGTTTTCGGTGACATTCAAAGAACTCGAAACCTACTGTTATGGTTTATTAAGTTTTCAAACTCCGTTTTCCAGATTTCTATCCCAGAATAATGGATAAAAACAGAACTGATTAATCAACATATGCTCTGATACCACATGTTGATCAGTTTTGTTTAGACATAATGGAAAACATTAAAACATACCTGATTGCAGCAGTACAGGCCAACAGAGAATCCAGATGGAGACACAGCAATAAGGTTTGACAGGATTGTCATCTTGGTCTGGTTCCTCCTTAGGGTGCAATCTAATGATGGTGATGCTAAGAAACCGACAAGGGAATCGGTTATGGAGAGGAAGGCGAGATTGATGTTATGTGCTATTAGGGTTTGTGAACTTATGACCGTTCAACAAACCGACTTACTATTAAACATAAACAAAAAGAATAGTTAAAATAGAATCATATCTACCCAGTCAAGATGCTTATTGAACTTATGACCGTTCAACCCATATCGCTTTTTGCAAGGTAGAACAAAAACTTTTCTTTTAAATCATGCGTTAATGATTTGAGGAACATAGAACAATTCTGTGTTATGCAAGGATTATCACCTACACATGGAATTAGATGATATATGCATGCAAGTGACTAACACACAATATGACCCATTGGGCCCATAATCAAGAGTGAGTGGCCGACTACGTGACTCCTATATGCATAAAACTTGGTTATTCTTTTTTCCAAAATCGAATATGATTTTCAAGATAAAACATTGGATGAAATAATAATTAGAGTAAACTTTCGTTTTTCTCCCTGTGGTTTGGTCACTTTAACGATTTTGCCCCAACCCTTTAAAAATAGCCATTTTCATCCAATAGTTTGCTATGGTTTTTCCATTTTGCTCCATGCGGGGAGCAAAATGGAAAAACAGACAATTTGGATGGAGTTAGAGGCGGGGATCAAAATGGAAAAACCATAGCAAACTATTGGAGGAAAATGACTATTTTTAAAGGTTTGGGGCAAAACCGTTAAAGTGATCAAACCACAGGGAGCAAAACGAAAGTTTACTCTAATAGTTAATATGATTTTCATGATAAAAACGTTGGATGAAATAATTAATTAATAATTATTGTTATGGGTGAAATTCTGAGCCCATATCCTGAAAAATATCTTGATATATATCTTGTTTATATTGTATCTGTTTACATCCGGGATGCTAGTTCAGGATATTGGTAACATCCTGAATGGTATCCTCGGGATTACTAATGGATTATGTGCAGGCACGTGGGTTAGAAGCTAGCAACGTTAACAAGACCTATTCCAGGGAAGACTCGGTCCAAGTCGTTCAAGGGAAGACGTTGAAGTCGTATTACTCGGTTTATAACGTTCATAATGGAATATTCGGAGTAGCCCATATTTGTAGGGATTATTGTTTGTAATTTGTTACTATAAATAGGTGGGTATATCAGATCAACTAGGACATCACAATCACACTCTCTACACTCTAACACTTGCTCTCTAGCAATTTTCACTTTCACACAAATTCGTTGTAACACTTAGCGATCTGATCTATATCCTGCACTGTATCCTGAAGTTTAAAGCAATAAGAAGAACAAGGCAGCTGCGATTGTCAGCTCCCGAGGTTTTATGCCGGCGATCTAGATTGATCAAGGGCTTTCCTCGTACATCTCGTGTCATTTACTTTACTTTCTTGCTCATTATTTGATCGTAGATACAGCTCAATATCCTGAGCCGTATCCTGAACACTGTTTTTCTAAACAACTTAACCAACATATTTTCAACACACTTTTTAGCACACTACCTCACTTAACTAATTTGATCACTTAATTGCTTCGATAATTTTTGACCAAAACAATTTGGTGCCCACCGTGGGGCAAGTGGTGCTCTCTTTACTAAAAATCTTTGTGAAATCGTTAATCGGTTTTCTGTTTTCGAAACTTTTTGCCACATTGTTTACAATGGCCTCAAGATCAAACATGAGCTCTTCTACTGTGTCTGCTACAACTTCTGCAACAGTTGGTTCGGTGCTTTCACCACCTCCTCCAAGGATGCCAGCCTCTACACAATCTCAAGATGTTATCCCTACTCGGAGTGTCCAAGGATCTGCTCCTGTCTTAGCTTCTAACGATGAAATTCTAACCTTATTTGGAAGTGTGCAGGAACTGTAGATCCCAAAACGTATCCGGATCACAGTGGTTGGTTGTTTTAGTCCAAAACACCTATTGATTAAGTGTTTGAACTATGAATAGTCAAGAAATGTCAAGAATGAAGATGAAGGTGAAGCTAATGGATTGATGAATACAACTAGTGTTGTATTGAATCCAAACAGAAAGATATAACAATGCACAACCTTGGAAATCAGATTAAAGCTCAACAAGAATGTAAACAACACTTCTATTGCACCAAGAGCCAAAAGCTTGAGAATGTTACAATGCTTGGGGTATTTATACTAGTGTCCTGACTAACCAGCAAATTTATAAATTTGCTGGTATCTTAACTACACTAGGTCAGGAATATAACTACTAGATAATTACAAAAACAACCCCTAAACATTCAAAATGCATACAAACTACAACTAAACTAATCCAGCACAAGTACCAACGATCTCATATGCTCTAACAATATCCCCCCTAGATCGTTGCGTGCTTGTCTTCTCATTCTTCTGCGGTAATCTTTGGATCTTCAGTAGTAACCGCTGGATCTTCTGTAGTAACCACTGGATCTTCTGTAGTTTGTTTCTCTGGCTCGGTGGGATTTACTTCCACCATGATTGTTTCAGGTGGTGCGACACTCTCCGTTGATGCTACCGGAGGTTCTTGATTAATAACAGCTTCACTTGATTTTGGGTCCTCCTTAGCGGCCTCATATGTGGATGAGGCCGGAGGTGTTGGTGTGGGTTGAGAGTCGGTGGTGGGTGGATCTGCAGTTGAGGCCGAGCTTCCTTCCATGGTTTTCTCGTGTTTCTTTTTCTTTCGACCTTCTTTCTTTTTCTGCTCTTTCTCTTTTCGCTTCTGTATTTTGTCTACCATGTCGAGCATCTCCCTTTTTAGATTCCAGGCACGCTCCACTGCACGCTGAAACAGTGCTGCCTCTTCAAGATTTGCGTTTCCAGCTCCGACATTTATACGCCTAGCATTTAGCATGGTGAGATCAGAGAGTCCAAATTGAAATACATCCATAGGATCCAGTATTCGAATATCAACATTGTCGTTCGATCTTATCACAGCTTCACCGGTCTGACTGTCGTAGAACCATTTCTTGAAATCCTTAAGTGCCACAGGGATTTCTTCCGGAAGCTTGACTCTGGTGACTACTTTAGCAGGGTTAACAACCCACGTCACCTTTCCCTTGCCTGTTACTGGATCAAACGTAGTTTTCGACACTCGGCGTCTTGGGCGCTGTGGGGCATGATTCGGGAAGTTCTTGTCGCATTCGCTTGTAATTAGACGTTCAAAGTCTCTTCCGATGCCCCTGTCACCATGGTTGAGCAAATTCAGACGCCCAAGCTCTCTTAAATCCCACCTTGGGAGCGAGAAGAGATCAAACCCAGTTGCGAAATATTGTATCACACCACCCCGTCTCTTTACAACGAACATGCCCCTTAGGTTGTCATACATCCAGCTTATTATTTTCTCAGTCTCTTCCGATTTAGCAACCTTTATCACTTGATGCAGATCAGGCAGCTTTTCTCGTTCTTTTCTGAACCACTCAGGATGTTCAGGAGCGAAGGTCTTGCCATCTTCTTGCTCATATAAAACCTCGTCTTCTAGCCCCCATTCAACGAAGGTTGGTGGCATAATTTCCCGATCTACTGCCTCTTCGTCGCTTTCGTTTCCCTCCAATGCCTTGTCAACCGATTCCAATCTCTTTTTCTTCGCTTCGGCTTCTTTTTCTTTTCGAGCCGTTTCTTCTTGAATGAAAGCTTCAAAATCGAAGATTTCATCAAATGTAAACATCGGCTCAATGTTTGCTTTTTCACATATTCCCCTCATCATTCGGTAGAGCTTCTCTAAGCTGGATTGTTGAAATCTGACAAACTTGGCTTGCTTGGCCATGTATTCTTTCATTTCCTTGTTTTTCTTTCTTTGATCCTTGAGTTTCTCTCTTAGGATGTTTGTATCATTGACTTGATTCTTCAACAAGCAAATTTCTTTCGCCACCGAAGGCCCGGTGTCTTTTATGAGTCTATCATACAGATCTTGAAATGGACGTAGTCTTTGAGGAACAACGGGTGGTTTTGAGATTCTGGTGGGTTTGACTGGGGAAACCTTTGAAGTACCTTCGCGTGCTTGTGCCTCGTCAGGATCAACAAGAATTTGATCAACGAAGTCATTTAGGTCTTGAACTTCTTCAGGAACTACTTCGGGCATCTCCGAAGAAGATATTTCTTTACGTTTCAGGCTCTTTTCTCGTTTCTCTTTCTCCTGCATTACGTGCATGGCTTTTAGATCTTGAATATTTTTGCGTTGCTCTTCAGTTTGTGCCGCCCTGATTGCAGAACTCATTAAACGTTCAGAACCTCCTGTTGTCTTTTTCTTCTTAGGAGGTTCTTCACCTGCAGGTTGCTTGCCCTTTCGTTTTTCTTTGCTACTTCCTTCTTTGGCGGCTGCTTCGGCCTGTGCTTGTGCTGCTCTCTGTTGTTTAGCTTTGACCCCTTCTTTGTACTTCTGATATGCAGCTTTCACGATGGGTAGTCTTTCAGCTCTGTACATCCAGTCGTGCAACAAAACCCATTCGTTGGTTTTGATTTCAGTATATTGTCTACTTGTGGGCACGTGGAATTTGTAGGTATTTCCATCGTTTGGAAGGTCTTTTTCTTGATCATTAATGAGCATCTGAATAAATCTCGGGTACATTGCCCAAGTCGCTCCATTTGCATTCTCTCTCATATAATTGAAAATTAATCCAGAGAGATTGAATTTTTGATTCGTACATAAGCTAAGCATAGCAGCAGACCACTCCAAATTCAAACCATCAAACCCGCCTTTTCGATGCGCTAGACTCGTTGAAATTACATAAACAATAAACCTCCAATCCCTAGTCAGACCGCCCCTCTTGATCTCCTTTTTGTTTCTGAAATCCCCTGCGTATCCCATTCCTTTGAAACCATCGAGAATATCATCCTGATTCATGCTTTGTGGTTCATTGCCATTGTCTTCGAGCTTCAGAACTTTACGTACCCTTTCTTCTGTCACTACTATTCTTTTGTTGCGAACTGTCGAAGTGATTCCTGGTTTGTTGTTTATTGACTCTAGCTTTACGTTCTCCCAAAATTCTCGAATGTGAAGATAGTAGACAGGAACAGAAGTTTCCACTGCATGACCAATTCTGCTATCGCGAACCCATCTAGCTACGTCCTCGAAGTCGGTTGGAACTAGATCAAGATTTATACTCTGGTTATGTTTTTGAGTTTTATCCCATTCGAGCACTTTCACCATTCTGCACAGAAAACGGAGCAAGTTAGATACCGGATAAACTATGTACGAGACTAGAATAGACAAAAGACATAAACTATTTAACCATGAAAAGAAATTAAAAAAAATTAATATATACAATAACTTCGCTGCCAGATCAGATGGTTTCATCGCTAAGGATGGCCATATACACAGATTACCTGATGGAAAAGCCAAATTCGCTGGCGAATTTAACGAAAGCACGGTTTTTGACCCGGAACTGATCTGTCAGCGAAGATCATGATCTATCTCGCCATCCGGGCAAGTTAGATCAATGACTCGGTGCTTGAACTCGCGTTCAAGACTTGATATCCACGCTGACTTCCCCAACACATCTGAATTCAATAACCATCGACAAATACGCTATGTTCGCTGGTGAATCAGTTGTGATTTCAAGTCAATTCTTCGCTAGCGAACATAGCGAAGACAGCGTTTCATTAACGGAAGTGATTGAACAACGAGGATAGCGAATTTGATCACTATCCGAGCGAATCAAACCGCTCGCTGATTGCTCGAACTCGCGTTCGAGTCTTTTGGATTTCCCTTAAAATCGCTAACCTCGCTATCACCATAATAATTTCGCTGTGTTCATAATTTTCTTGAAAAACCCTTCTTAAAACCCATGACAGTTCATATCCAATTTATCCTAAGATTACCGGAAAGCCTAAACATAACAATTTGACATCAACTTGTACCGAAATATATACAGATGCAAGCATAAGCATGATTCACCGTTTCTAAAACCGATTCAATTACAATACCCACAAAAACTAAACCAAACCCTTAACCCAAACAACTTGTTTGAAATCTTCCATGATCTGAAATTTTAAACATGTAATCATTTAAACAAAGGACCGTAAACCGAACAAGCAATACACACCTGAATTTCTTTGATAGAATGAAGACTTGTGTTGATGATTGTGGTATGAAAAACAGAGTAAAGAAATGAAGAACGGGTGATATTTGCGATGAAGTGGAGAGGAAGAAGTAAAAAATTTGAAAAACGACGGTTAAAAGGATATATAAGGGTACGGTCAAAAAGGTAACCAGCGAACTTATATGTTCGCTGGTATCTTATCTTCGCCGGCTTATATATAGTTTCAAAAATTTTGGTTTTTGCTTGAGGATTTCAAACGTTCTCGAAAAACGTGCCCGTTTAAGTTTGAAAGCTTGTTTATTTTGGGATATTTACAGTGATGTTAAAATTTGAGCCATTTTGACTCCGAACTTCAACTTTCTTGCATTGCGAGGATTCATTTAACTCAGATTTTCTTGAAATGACTGACGCTTACCGAACTTACCTGCAGAAGATCATACCACCAACACTTGCCACATTCTTTATATATTATTACTATTATATTACTAACCAGGGCACAAGAAAAACTGTCAGTATGTTTGTCCGCTTAAATCCATGCATCCTTCTTTCAACATACCTTCGGAGAGCGTGTTTTATCATGTTTTCGGTAATTTTGACAAGTCTTCGATGGCCCCCACACAAGCTATTGAAAATAGAATCATTACGCCCTCGTGAGTCCCACATCAGGACATACCCCCGCGATCAGGGTATGCACAAAGATTCCTCATAACAGGTGAGTATATTGGATTCATTCTCTTCAACGATAGATCGGACATCAGGTCTGTACTTTCGTACAACAGAGATTCCAGGAACTATCGAGGGTTAAGATAGATGGTTCGGCAAACAGGTCAGTACCATCGTACAGCAGAGTTGCCTACTGATCTATCAGATAGATTGGCCAAAGATGGCACTTATTATGGATTTTTGGCCAATAATGGCACTTATTATACAGGGTTTGGCCTCCTTTTTTTTTTTTTTTTTTTTTTTTTTTAATAGGCACTTATTGGTAAGAGAATATCATAGTATTTGCGTCTAGGTCAGTACCACCGTACAGCAGAAGAGCAACTATGATATCCTCCGAATGAAATCCCAATATAAAGACCCGAAATCTCAGATTTTGGCAATCCGTCAACGCAAGATTCAAGACCATTAAGCCATATGCCGCAACGTGTTACCCACTGAGAAGCGTAATGCCTGAGAAAAGCCAGAATTCTTGTGTAGACATTATGTTCGGCTCCCTACCAGCAGTTTACTCGTCGGTGTTTCTGAATCTACCGACACATCGTTGCTTGGTACCCTGATTGTATATTGTATTCTGTTCAAAGAAATGACAAAGTGTTAGCAATTTTCTATCACTTCCTCTAACGGGAGTCTGACATAAGCGTCGTCTGACATAAGCATCCTGTTTCAAGGATTTTCTGAATATCCCCCCTAAAATTTTCATTTTCGTAAGTCCATTTGCCCGAAAATAAAATTTTTAAACAGAAAATCTTTTTGGTAGGCGACGTCCTTCAATATCCGTTTTATTTTCAACAAGCAAAAACGTTATTATTTTATTAATATTTAAATAAAAGTTTTTTTTTTTTTTTTTTTTTTTTTTTAATCAACACAAGCTTCATTTCCAATCAAGGAAATTGACCATCTCTAACCAGGTTACCAACTGGTTAAAACGAGTTTTGTCAAAAGCTTTCGTAAAGATGTCGGCACGTTGCTGTGTCGTATCCACTGGCACCACTTGAATGTAACCCTTTTCATAAGCATCTCGAATTGCATGAATGCGGATTTCGATGTGCTTGGTTCTGGAGTGGTGCACGGGATTCTTCACAATTCCCAGACAAGCCTCATTGTCGATGAATATCGGAGTCTTCATGATGTTGATTCCGTAATCCAGCAACTGATTCTGTATCCAGAGAACTTGTGAACAGCAACTGTATGCTGCAGTGTATTCCGCTTGAGCTGTCGACGTGGACACTGTTGTTTGCTTCTTGCTTTGCCATGAAATCAGTCGATTTCCCAGAAATTGGCATCCTCCTGAAACCGACCTTCGATCCACTTTGCAACCTGCATGATCGCTGTCAGAATAAGCAATTAAGTCAAAATTACTATCTTTAGGATACCAAAGCCCTAGTTTTGGTGTTCCTTTCAGATAGCGGAAGATGCGCTTTACGGCAATCTCATGGGATTCCTTTGGATTTGTCTGGAAACGAGCGCAAAGACAAACGGCCCACATGATATCAGGTCTGCTTGCTGTCAGATACATCAAAGATCCGATCATTGAGCGATAGAAAGATTTGTTCACCGACTTTCCCTGAGGATCTAAAGTGAGCTCTGTTTGGGAGGCGAATGGCGTGCTTGCCACTTTGCAGTCATTCATGTTATATTTCGAGAGAATGTCCCGAATATATTTAGCTTGATGAATCAGAATTCCATCCTCCCTTTGCTTCACTTCTAAACCCAGAAAGAAGTTCAGTTCTCCCATCATGCTCATTTCAAATTTTGCCTTCATGATAGATTCAAATTCTCTGCACAAGACCTCGTTTGTTGACCCGAATATGATATCGTCCACATAGATTTGGACTAGCATAACATCTTCCCCTACCTTCTTGGTGAAGAGTGTCATGTCAATCGTTCCTCTGGAATAACCACAATCCAGAAGGTATGTGGACAAAGTTTCATACCAGGCGCGTGGGGCTTGATGTAGGCCGTACAGTGCTTTATCCAGCTTAAAATAGCGCCCTGGAAAATGAGGATCCTCAAACCCAGGAGGCTGACACACGTAAACTTCCTCCTTAACTTTCCCGTACAAAAACGCACTTTTGACATCCATTTGGAAGACCTTGAAGTTTCTGTAGGAAGCATACGCCAGGAATATTCTGATCGCCTCCAATCGAGCGACTGGAGCAAAAACCTCTTCGTAGTCGATCCCTTCTTCTTGCCGAAAACCCTGCACCACCAATCGAGCCTTGTTCTTGATAACCACCCCACGATCATCCATCTTGTTTCGAAAGACCCATTTTGTACCGATAGGAAACTTTCCTTCAGGTAGATCTACAAGTTCCCACACTTTGAGTTTCCTGAATTGAGACAATTCTTCTTGCATCGCTTGAACCCAGCTGGAGTCTTGAATAGCGTCTTCGATGTCACGTGGAACCGATTGTGAAAGAAAGGCTGCGAAGAGACCTTTGTTGATGCTAGCTGACTGCCCTCGAGTACGTACTCCTTCTTCTACTGCGCCAATGACATTTTCAAGAGGATGATTTTTATTTGTCTTGTAACCTGCATTTGTCAGAGATTCGATTTGCTGCGGAAGGTTGGTGAAATGTTCGTCTACATAAATTATTGGTGGATCATCGTCTTGAGTTGGCTCATTCACATTTGCCTGTGAAGAAGAAGCACCATTTTCTTGGGTGCTCTCAGGCGAAGTGTGACCATTTGATTCATTTACAGCCATAATTGGATCAGCAGATGATGGAGATAATCGAGTGGTGAAAGGAGTGAAACCAATGTCAGACGAGTCAAACAAGGGTTCAACTTGAACGTCTTCAACTGGCTCAGGGTCAGACACAGTTTCCGGAATTTCAAAGTTATTGAAGATCACACTCACATCATAGAACCAGTCAGGAGTGCTTCCAGTGTTGGTGTAATTTCCTTCTTGAAAGTCCACATAGTACGATTCAATCACCATCTTTGTTCGTTTGTTGTAGACACGGTAAGCCTTCTGAGTGGATGAATACCCCATGAAGTAGCAGATATCACCCACAGCTTCAAACTTGACGAGATTTTCTTGAGTGTTCAACAGAGTGCACGAACATCCGAATGGCCTGAAGAAATCTATAAGAGGTTTTCTTTTGAAGAGAAGCTCGTATGCTGTCTTTCCATGAGGTTTCACGATGAGCACCCTGTTCAGAACGTAGCATGCTGTGTTAACTGCTTCAGCCCAGAAGATAATTGGAAGCTTGGAGTCCACCAGCATGGTTCTTGCAGCTTCAATCAACGTTCTGTTCTTGCGTTCAGCGACTCCATTTTGCTGAGGAGTTCTGGCTGCACTGTATTGAAGATGAATTCCTTTTTCTGCGCAGAATGATATGAAGGTCTGATTTTTGAATTCAGACCCGTTGTCGCTTCTTATGGACTTCACTTTCCGTTTGGTTACGTTCTCTATCAAGGGAATGAATGCCTTCAATATTTCAGCAGTCTCGCTCTTTGCTTCAAGAAAATATACCCACGAAAAACGAGAGAAATCATCTGTTACAACCAAACAATAAGAGCTTTTAGCAAGACTTTTAACACTGATAGGACCAAAAAGATCCATGTGCAGTAACTGAAGTGGTGCAGAAATCGTGTTCACTGCTTTGGTCTTGTGAGGTTTCTTATGCTGTTTTCCCTGGGCGCATGCAATACATTTTTCAGAAAATGGAAATTCTTTAATCGGAAGACCTCTAACTAAGTTTAACTTAGATAGTTTATTCATATTTTTGAAATTGACATGGCCCAGTCGTCTATGCCAAAGCAGTGACTCCGATTCTGAAGCTTTAGAGATAAGGCATGTTAGATTGTCATTTGTCTTGGCATTCTTCATGTTGAGCACATAAGTGTTGTTCTGTCTTGGAGCAGTAAGCATGATCATTTCTGCAGGAACAACATAACCCGGCTTCAGGAACAGGCATTCCATGTCATTGAACAACACTGAGATTCCTTTATCACACACTTGAGAGACGCTCATGAGATTATAACATAACTCTGGAACATAGTTGACATTTTCCAGCGTGAGAGCTTCGGATACTACATCGCCTACTCCAACAATCTTCCCTCCCTTTTCGTCTCCGGCAAAGGACACGAAGTCGCCATCAATAAAGCGGAAGTTCTTCAATAGTTCTTTTAACCCCGTCATGTGTCTTGAGCATCCGCTGTCGACGTGCCAGATGTATTCCATGAGCATTCGAAGCCATTTCTGGAGCTTATTCTGATATATACAAATATACAAATATACAGATTAGTTTGATTTAGGAACCCAAATCTGTTTCATTTCAAATCTATCGTGGTTTTGACCCACTTTGACCTCTTTTTGTTTCCAAAGATACGCAGTTGAATCAACCAGATTTTTAACAGATTTCTTAAGATAATTTAGTTGTTGCGTGACGTTTGTAATAAAATCATGTTCTGGTCTAGGAAACTTTTTGGTTTTACAATGTTTCGCTGTATGTCCTAAATGACCACAGCGAAAACATCTTTTATGTCTGGGTCTTTTGGTGTGAGAAGATGATGTATGTGATGAGAGTCTTGAACTTTTTGCTTTCTTCATTTTCTTGTCCACTCTGCTTTCATCTTCGGGAAATTCTTCATCACTGTCTGAATCGAGTGAGCTTTCAGACGTGTTGTCCTTGCTTGAATTTTGTTCTTCACTTGCTTCACAACTTGAACATTCGAAGCTTTCATCACTTGTTGCTTGATCTTCAGTTGAGATTTCTGAATGCGAACTTTCTGATGTCTGTTCGTCTTCTGTGGTAATGGCGCTTGATTCTTCATTATCTTGATCTGCAGTAGCTTTCTTTTCTGATTCTGTCATACCTGTTCTGGAAGGAATAAATTCGGGAATTTCCTTTGTAAGGAATTTTCCAAAGCTATTCCTTTTTAATTCTGGCACAAATACAGGAGATTCACAAACAACATTATCATCACGACACGCATAATTCAAACCATGACATTCAGACACATAAGGTTCATGATCACGGGTCTCAAATGTAGGCACATGGCCCTTACAGTCATCCACAGATTTAGTTTTAGGCACTTGGCCATTACAGTCATCCATCCTACTTAAACTATTACATTCATCCTTAACATTGTTTTTAGAACAATTCCAGACGAACCAGTTAACGGTGGAATAACTGTCGCCTGAATAACCAATTCCTATTTTTGACCCTCCGCAGTCTCCATCATCATCGCACACATCTTCTTTACACTCAATGGAATCTGCATTGCTTTTAGAACAGTTAGCAGTTGTCTCATTTTCATAAAATTCATTTTGTTCAACTGAGGCCTTTTCATTTATGAGATCATTTTCGGGATGAGGAGTAGGCATAGGCACGTAGTTTTTGCTGTGAGGCGGAAAGAAAAGTTTTCTTTCATTTCCGTGCCTATCCTTATAACCAATCCCGTCTTTTACAAACGTTGGTCGTTGGCAATTTTTGATGTCAGTAAAGGCCTTTTGACTGACATTCCATTTATCTATTATAATCTGGAGTTTGTTCTTTTCATTTAACGCTTTTTCTATCCTTTCAGTAAGATCATTTATGATAAAATCTTTTCTAAACACAAATTCTTTAAGAGTTTGCATTTCAGCCAAAGTTGAGTTCAACTTTCTCTGATATGCAGCCTCATTTTGTTTAAGCTCATTATTAATTTTCAAAGCTTTGTCCTTTTGCCTTTCAAACTCCAGATTTAGGAATTTATAATGTGCCACGACATCAACGCATGCTTCGGAGCATAACTTCTCCTTGAAACTAAGTGGAATACTATTTACCAAGTCTTTGTCAGCCTTCTCTTTTGATGCATCTGCTTTCATGGCTGTAGCTTGAACTTTATCCTTTCCTTTCTCAGCATCTTTTTCAGCTTTATCACCAGACTCCACTGAAGGCAGAATACCTTTCAATCCCTGGTCAGCATCATTGTTTCCAGTTGGGATTCCCGTTGTCTGCTTCTCAAAGTGCTTTGCAGATGATTCACTAGAGATTTTGGCCATCAGTGCTTTGTTGACTTGTTCCTTAGCTTCAGTGATCTCTTCGCTCCAGTCATAGTCTTCAACAACCAAAGCCTTCGGCGTGCTGGGGGAAGCGTTGCTTTTGTTCTCTTCGGCAGTGATCTGTTTAGCAGCTGGAGTAGCTTCACTGTTTCCCTCTTTCAACATCGGACAGTCACGCTTGAAGTGTCCAAGATTCTTACAGTTGTAGCACCTCAGCTTAGACTTGTCAAAACCAGCTTTTCCAAGACCTAATCGCTTTCCTGTCTTGTCTTGAAACTTCTTCAATCTCAGAGTGATCATGGCCATTTGCCATTTCAGATCCATTTCTTCCATATCATCTGGATCAACCTGATACATGTCTTCGGCAGTAAACATCTCCTTCCTCAATTCCCCAGACATTAGGGCTTCATAGCTACTTAGGAAAGTGTTGAAGAGTGCCACATTCTCGGTTGAAACTTTCAGTGCTTGAGTATCGACAGTGATCGTTTTCTCAACAACTTGTGGGGCTTTAGATGCGCTTGCGGAAGCATTTCCATAAATTAGATCAGAAGCTTGTGGAGTAATGCCCCCTGAAGCGAGAAACGCTACATTCTTCAGTCCTGCTGAAGGTTGAGTTGCTTTAGGTTGATATCCAGCAGTGTTCATCTCTCTCTTGTTTACGTCCATTTCAAATGCCCTTAGAGTGTTGATCAGATCTGTCAGAGTAACAGGATTAGGATTGTTGAGGAATTCCTTCTTGATCATCATACACTGCAGGCTCCATTCCTTGGGGAGCGAGTCAAGCAATTTCTTTATTGCAGCACGATTGGTTACAGGATTTCCAGCTTTCTTCATTTTAGTCATCATGTTTAGGAAGCGGCTAATGTGATCAGACAAGCTCTCTCCACGGACTCCGCAGAACATGTCGTATTGCTTCTGCACCATATCTCTCTTGCTTTCGATCAGTTCTTCATTTCCCTCATAGTACTCGATCAATGCATTCCAGAGTGCATTAGCAGTTCGGTGTTCTTCAAACATGTTGCAGTCGTTTGTTGATAAAGCCATGGTCAGAGCGGCGTGTGCACGACGATCACGTTGAATGAGGGCCTTGTCTTCGTCAGTGAAGGTGGTAGCATCGTTGTTAGGAACCACCGTATCTCCTCTAACTACCGTAGGAACGTGAGGTCCGGCAGTAACGGAGAGCCACAGATTGTAATCCGTGTACTCGAAGAACGATTGAATGCGAGTTTTCCAAGTGCTAAAATCTTCCGCTCCTTTCAACTTTGGTGGGCGAGTTGTGGTTCCAGTTTCAAGTTCCGCTTGAGCGATTGGACTTAGTTGATTTAGCGACATTTTTCTTAGTTTTTGAGGAATGTGTGCTGAAACAGGCTTTAATTCGCTGACAAGCCAGTTAAAATCGCCGGCGAGCGATGTAGATTATGATCTCTGAAAACTTGTTCGCTGTCTTCGCTGATCTGATACTTGGCTAGTTCGCTGTTTTCGCTGTCGAGATGCTAGATCCTGCACGAACAACTACGCTGTCTACGCTGACAAATCAAACATCAAACGGTGTTAGATTATAATTGCCGGAAACCGTGATAGGAACGCTGTGATTCGCTAGCACGGTTCTCGAAGTCGCCTTCGATAAAATCGCTAATGGGTCAAATGATGCTATATCGCTGATGATCAGCAAATTTGCTCGAACGATAGTCGGCTAACTTGCTGATTATGCGATGAAACAGACAACGATTCAGACAAGATCGCTATCTTCGCTACGTTTAATGATTATCTTCGCTATATTCAAAATTATCGTCGCTGTGTTCAAAAATATCGTCGCTGTATTCAAAAATTCATCGCTACATTCAAGTTAACTTCGCCAACCAGAGGGTTTATCACGAACTAAAACCCTCTAATCACTCAAAAACAGCCCAAAAACCATGTTTTAATGCATCAAAATGACCAAAATGACTCACTAACCAAGTATTAACAACAACCTATTCATTAAACACACCAAATCAATCCATTTTAAGCCCAAAAATTTTAAAAACCTTGAAACTTTGAAAAACCTTCAAAAGCAATGAGAAATCTTAACAAGAACACAACAACCAAGAGCACAAAGGCTCTGATACCAAATTGTAGATCCCAAAACGTATCCGGATCACAGTGGTTGGTTGTTTTAGTCCAAAACACCTATTGATTAAGTGTTTGAACTATGAATAGTCAAGAAATGTCAAGAATGAAGATGAAGGTGAAGCTAATGGATTGATGAATACAACTAGTGTTGTATTGAATCCAAACAGAAAGATATAACAATGCACAACCTTGGAAATCAGATTAAAGCTCAACAAGAATGTAAACAACACTTCTATTGCACCAAGAGCCAAAAGCTTGAGAATGTTACAATGCTTGGGGTATTTATACTAGTGTCCTGACTAACCAGCAAATTTATAAATTTGCTGGTATCTTAACTACACTAGGTCAGGAATATAACTACTAGATAATTACAAAAACAACCCCTAAACATTCAAAATGCATACAAACTACAACTAAACTAATCCAGCACAAGTACCAACGATCTCATATGCTCTAACAGGAACAAATGAGGCAGCAACAGGAAACAAACCAAATGCTTTTAAGGGAAATACAACTCCTGAAGTCTGGCTCGAGCAGATCTGCTGAGGATAATGTCACTCCATTACACCCCAGAGCGTTGAACTTTAGTTCAGCTGTGTATACTGAGGATAACAGGGGGAATATTGTGCCCAGCCTTCCTCAGAACCATACTCCTGAAATACCCTCCTCGGTCAGGATATCAACCATGAGGAGCTCAGGATATGCTTCAGGATATGGGCAAAATCCTCTAACGGGTAACGTGTCAAATAATAATGCTATTACCACTAACAGTGTTGGATCTTTGCAGGATACAACTGAAACATCAGAAATATCCAGGGAGCTTCAGAAACTAAAGGATATGATATCCAGTGTACCTGGGGTGGTGCAGCCAATTCCTGAAGTATCCCAGGATAGTCACAGGATATCTCGGTTCGTGCATCCTATATGTGATGCTCAAATCCCAAAAAGATTTCAGACTCCGAACATGAAGCTTTACGACGGAACCACGGATCCTGAAGAGCATATTGCCCAGTATAGGGAAAGGATGGAGATCAACCCTATCCCTCCAGATCTCAAGGAAGCGTGCTTGTGCAAGGGTTTTGGTTCAACCTTGACAGGATCGGCTTTGAAATGGCTCTTGAATGTTCCTCCACATTCGATTACATCTTTTGCTCACTTAGTGAATTTATTTAATAGTCAATTTTCTTGTAGTAGAAGCTTTGAAAAATTAACAAGTGACCTCTACAGGATAACACAAGGGCCTCAGGAATCCCTTAGGGATTATGTGAACAAGTTCAGCCGGGAATCACTAGACATTCCCCATCTTGATGTTGCAACAGCTGTGCAAGCTTTCAAGATGGGGCTGCAAAAGGACTCTCAATTCTATCAAGACCTTGTAATGAACCCATGCAGGAACCTGGATGAAGCCCGGAACAGGGCTCTAAGATATATTCGGTTGGAGGATGACAGAAAAATGCAAGAAAGGATGAATGCATCCTCAACATACGAGTCGACTAACAGGAAATCGGAATCCTCATATAGGCCATATCGCTCTAAGCCATATGGCAGAAATGATAACAAGAGAGTGAATGCTGTTGAAGACGAGGATCCTGAAGAATATCCTGAATTATCTGAATATTGTTTTTCTGTTAATATACCGGAACTAATGTATGCTATGCAGGGTTTGGGAGATAAAGCCAGATGGCCTCGAAAGAATCAACAAAAAGCAGATTGGAAAGACAAATCGAAATGGTGTGCTTTCCACGAAGATTTTGGACATATGACCGAAGATTGCATTGCTCTGAGGAAAGAAATAAGCTATCTTCTGAGCAAGGGATATTTGAAAGATCTCTTAGGAAGAAAGAAGAATAAGGGTCAGGATACTGAGAAGGATCCTGAGCGAGCGGCATCACCTCCCGCCGATGCCAAGATAATCAACTTCATTTCAGGGGGATCCGACATTTGTGGAACTTCGTATTCGGCAGCAAAGAGACATGCAAAGGAAGCTAAGGCCGAGAGGGGAGACAAACCTGTCAGGATGACTACCCTCACAACTGACAAAGTGATCACTTTTGATGCAGATGATAGGGATACTGTCCAGGATCCTCACCATGATGCTCTGGTAATAACATTATATGTGGCTAACCATTTTGTACGCAGGATACTGGTTGATAATGGCAGCTCCGTCAACATAATACAACTGGAGACTCTGAAGAGAATGAATGTGTCTCCGATGGATATCACCTCGAAGTCCACTGTGCTCGTTGGTTTCAGTGGAGAAGCTAGGAACACAGTGGGAGAGATAAAGTTGCCCGTATATGTCGAAGGAGTCAACAAGATGCAACGTTTCTGTGTGATGGATTCTCTATCCTGCTATAACATCATCCTAGGAAGACCATGGATCCACGATATGAAGGCCGTACCATCAACATATCATCAATGCATCAAGATCCCCACCCCTTGGGGGGTTGTCAAGATCGACAGTGACCAACAGGAGGCAAAAGAATGCTACTCATCCTCGATGAAATCCTCAGCCAAACCTAGTGCAGCATAGCAATTAAAGACGCGGGCCCAGGATATCGTGGAGGATCCGGAGCAGGATGTGAAGAAAATTATCCTAGACCAGGATAATCCCGATATTTCGGTGCTCGTGGGAACCAATATCCCTCAGGATATTGAAGAACAATTAATTAACTTTTTGAAATGCAGGATGTCAACGTTTGCATGGAAGCATGAGGATATGACAGGTGTTTTGGTCAAAAATCACACAAGGATAATATAACCAAACTCTAAGAAAACGGGGTATGATGCTTGGTTAATTATAAAAGTAAAGGATCACTTCTGTGATAAAGATGCAAAGACACAATGATTTATACGAGGAAAAAGCCCTTGATCAATGTATGATCTCCGGCATAAAAAACCTCGGGTGATGGAAACTACCGATCACCAACTTCAATATAACAAAAATATGATTACAACTTTGGATGATAATGAGCTGAGTACAAGGATCACTATCGCTTTTTGGTGTCTAAGTGTATGAGAGTTGTGTGGTATGTTGTGTGTGTTCTTCCGAATGAGGAAGATGGGTATTTATACATGTGTGGGTGACTTATTTTAGGTAAAATGACTAAATATCAGCTCATTACCCCTTTAGAAATAAAGACAATCTAGCCTAAATTGCTGCCCATAAATCAAGCCTAGTTTCCATATCCTGTGCAACGTCTATCTCTGATTTAGCTCTTGCCATATTTGTGAAGACGCGTCCTTGGATCATGGTCTTTATAGCATATCCTGCTAGATGTTCCTGCAAAACAATATTGTATTAAGCGGAAGTGGCCGTTAGTATGAGGATCACCGTAATGTCCCATGATCCTGATCCTGAAGTTCTGCTGAGGATCACTGTCTGCCAAAGAAACAAGGATCACTGGTTAGGATCATGTATAAGGATCACCTATAAAAATCCAGCCCTAACAATTGCCCCCAAAATATAAGGAGTTAATTGTAAATGGACGAGTTATATTTTGTTTCGATCTTATCTCTAACAGGCGATTCCGATTTACTAGCCGTTACACATGGACTAGCCGTTATGATATTTACGTCACTGATGTGACAATCCCTGCAAATCATCATTATAAATAGGAGATAGGGTTAGGATCATTTTGTATTTAAATTCAAGGTATCTTCCCTTTATAATCACTGCCGAAGACTTGATCAGGTATCATCTTTTTCTTTCTCTTCTTTGCTCTGTTCTTTCTTGCTTTTACTCTGTTTCCGTTTCAAACATGCTGCTCCGGAATTCCCCACATAAGGGTCCCGAGAAAGATAGTCCTTTAAAAAGCCAGGGGATTATCAAGGATTCTCCTATGGAGAGGTGCTGTTTTTCTGATGTCCTCATAGATAAGGTTCGCCATTGCTTCCCGGCGAATGCTGTTTTTAAGTCCTTTGATCCTACTGCTTTGAGTGACTTTGTTTCGAACACCTGGGTGGCCTTTCCTGCTACTCCCTTCCTCATTGGGTATTCATATCCTTTTCCGACGTTCACCCAATCTTTCTTTTCTCTTACCGGCATCTCATATATCCAAGCTATGCCGATGATCTGGAGGGTTCTATATACCTTCGAGAGGATCATCGAGCAAGAAGGGATTGATTTGGGGATGGCAGAGTTAGCTGAGCTTTACGATCTCACCACCTTCGGTTCTCACCGGTATTTGTTGAAACGGAAAGCTGGGGAGGATCATCCAATCTTCAAAGTTACCAAGAATGATACAAACTGGAAACGTCAATTTTTCTTTGTTAAGAGGGATTCCATCCCGGATGGGAAGGATCTGCCCAAGGAGTGGGCCACTCATGGTAGGGTAGAGGATCCTTGAAGGATCACTATCAGTCCTGTCTCATCTGATGAGGATCACTGATGTCTTTTCTTTTTTGTTTTTCTATGCAGCTATCTCCGTTGCTCACTTAAAGTTGACCCCTGCTGCCAGAGAAAGAGTGTTAGCTTTTAAAAAGCTTGATCCTGAAGTTAGAAGCTTCCAAATCATTATCCAAGATTCTCAAGAGATATCCTCTGCATCTGCCACGATGTCAAGTAAGTATCCTCATAGAAAGTTAGTTTTATGTAAGAATATTTAATTTGAGAAGGGAACTTATCTTGTTTTTGAATTGTGTAGGTGCTGGAAAATCTGCCAGGTCTGTTAAATCTGCCTCCAAGTTTGGGATCAGTGACCTTGCCAATGTCACTTCCTCAAAGAAGAAAGCTCCCGCTGCCAGCCCTTCAGTCTCAGCTCCTAAAGCGTCCATTCGGGGCAAGGGAAAAAAGAGGAAAGCCTCTGATGAACTCCAAGGATTCCCTCTCCTTCGTCAGCAATTTCTTGATTATGTGAACGAGGTGAGGATCACTGCCCCTGTTGGTTATCTATCTCTAGTATCTTTTGAGGATCACCTGATTCTGAGCTTGTCTTTATTTTTTTGTTTGCAGAAACTTGCTGAGATTGAAACTTATCTTGGCAATGTTGAGGACCAGGAGAGCCAGATTGCCGACCTTCGGCAAATGGGTGTGTTGAAGGATCTCAAGATAGCGGATCTTGAGAAGGAACTCCAGGCTACCAAGGATGAAGCTGCTCAGAGGCTGATTGACATGGATAACGAGAAGCAGGAGATCACCCAAGATGCCAAGGTCTCGGCAGCGATTGCTATGTACAAGATACAACTTCAAATGGCTGAGGAGGCTCAGGATCCCACCTTTGACAAAAGCTCATGGGACGTTGAAGGTTGGAAGGCAAGGCTGGCGGACTTGGATGATGAGGAGGATGCTGAGGATATCCCAAGGCTGGAGGGAGGTGATGCTGATAAGGATCAGGGTGGAGAAGCTGGTGGTGATGGAGCAGCGAAGAAGTAAGCTGCATGATTGGGCGATGATGGATATTGTTGACTAGGCCGGAGCCCAATTTTTTTTTTAGGTTTGGTAGTGATTTTTTGTGGTAGTGGTTGATGGTTTGTGAACAATTATGGTTTGTAATCTCTGGACAATAGTTTTTAGGGTTAAGGATCCTGGATCCCTTAGACAATAGGTAGGATTGCAAAAGGTGGAGGGATCCTCTGTTTGGGGGATGAAGCCTTTGTGATCCTGCCGCTTTTACTTTCCTGCAAAAATGCTAAGACCGCATAGACAATGGACACCCTTTGCCAACCCATGTGGACGGGCCACGTTTTGCTGGTAGAAATGTGGGTTGGCAATTTTGACAACTTATTGAAAGGGTTAATGATCCTTTTGTTTAATAATATAACTTAACTTTTCTGGCTTATCTTGTATTGTTATCCTTCAATAATCCTCTTATTTCTCAATTGCTATATTTGTTAAAATAACGAGAGTTGAAAAAGTGTTTAATAAACTTAGGATATGATCCTAGATCAAATATCCTCATATTGAAATTATTCAAAGTATTTTAGTTCAAGGATCATAGGTTTGGTTGTCAAAGTATAAGGGTTGGTTAGGATAATGAATAATGAAATTGAAAATAGTTAAGGATCATACCTGAAGATCCACGTTAGGATCCTAACCTTTAATCGGTACAACCATAGGTAAAACTTTAATGGATAATAAGGATTAAGGATCCTTAATCGTTTAACTTCGAAAACCTGAAAAAATGGAATATAACTTGGGACTAAGCCAATGTAAAAGATAAATTAGTAACTGGGGACATGCCCAAAGGATAACTGAGAATGATCCCAAAGGATCACTGGGGACAAGCCCATAGGATAACTGGGGACAAGCCCAAAGGATAACTGGGGACAAGCCCAAAGGATAACTGGGGACAAGCCCAAAGGATCGTATGTAAACTGGAGTATGGCCCTTTCTGGCAACTATCCAAACTTAGTGACATGAAAATGTCAAAACCTTAGCTAACGTGAAAACGTTAGAAACCTTAGGAACGGATGTATGGTGCGTCCACCATTATACGTAGGATCCTGGGTATAGCCAGTACGATGAGGTCGCCAGCCCCGGAAGTGGGTACTGATCCCAAAGACGTGAACTATATCAGGATCATCGTGCGCTGCTGGCGGAAACTGGGGATAATCCCAAGGATAACTGGGGTTGGACCCAAGGATCTGCGGTGCTTTTGAAGATCTTTGACGATATGCTGAAGATACCTGAACTTATCATAACTCAAATGTTTCGTGAGTAGAGGATGAAGGATACATGATCCTTATCCTTAGGCAACAAGTAAGAAAATGTAATAGTTTTAGGATAGGCATATTACCAGAGTAAGGATCACTGATATCTCCGGGATCCTTCAAGGATACTTCAATGTAAGGATCACATGCATGAAGGATCACGTTCACATGAAATATTTCTTTAAGTGAACAGCATTCCAGGCTCTTGGTAACAAGTTTCCTTCCATGGTTAGCAACCTGTATGCCCCCTTTCCTGCTTCAGCTTCAATCAAGTAGGGACCTTCCCATTTTGGTGCTAGTTTCCCGTCAGCAGGATTGATAGTATTTTGAAATGTTTTTCTCAACACCATATCTCCGACTTGGAACTTCCTTATCCTGACATTTTTGTTGTAGGTACCAGCCATTCTTTGTTGGTAGCTTGCCATCCTTATTCTAGCTAGATCCCTGATTTCCTCAATAGTATCCAAATCCTGAGCTAGGATTGCAGCATTTTCTTCAGGATCACGAGCACTTGTTCTGGCAGTTGGGATTACCATTTCTGTTGGGATCACTGCTTCTGCCCCAAATACTAAAGAGAAAGGTGTTTGACCAGAGGCATTCTTGGGAGTTGTCCTATCAGCCCATAGCACATAAGGTAACTCTTCTGCCCATTTCCCCTTCTTGGATCCTAGCTTCTTCTTCAGATTGTTGATGATGATCTTGTTGGATGATTCTGCTTGACCATTGGCTTGTGGATGAACTGGTGTTGATGTTATCATCTTGATTCCCCAACTGTTACAAAAGTTAGTGGTTCTGCTTCCAATGAATTGGGAACCATTATCACATACAATTTCAGAGGGAATGCCAAATCTAGTTATAATATTTCTTTTGATAAAGGATATAACTTCTTTTTCTCTGACTTGAGCAAAGGCTTCAGCTTCTATCCATTTAGAGAAGTAGTCGGTCATGGCAAGCATAAATACTTTTCCACCAGGTGCTTTAGGGAGCTTGCCAACTATATCCATTCCCCATCTCATGAATGGCCAAGAGGATGGTATGGGGTGTAGTAATTCAGCTGGTTGGTGAAGGATATTGCTATGTCTTTGGCAAGGATCACATTTCTTAGCATACTCTATAGCATCCCTTTTCATGGTTGGCCAGTAGTATCCTGTTCTAAGGATCCTTGAGAATAATGCCCTGCCCCCAGTGTGGTTTCCACAATCTCCTTCGTGGAAGTCTCTCAACACTTCTTCAATTTCAGGATCTTCAATACATCTTAAATATGGTCCTGCAAGGGATCGTTTATATAGCACATTATTTAAGATTGCAAATTGAGATACCTTAATCCTGAAAGCTCTAGGATTTTCTCCCGTTGGAATCTCCCCATGTTGCAAGTATCTGATGATTGGCGAGATCCATGATCCTGAATAAGATCGGGCTTCTTCACTAGGGATCATTACAGTATCCTCTTCTATTTCCATGGCCACCTGATTTTTAATAGCAGGAGCCAGGATATGGATGATAGGGATACTTATATCTTCTGGAATCTTCAAGGATGATCCTAAGTTGGCCAATGCATCAGCTTCCGTGTTATCCTCCCTTGGTACCTGTGTTAAGCTAAAAGAAACAAAAGAGAGTGCCAATTCTTTGACTATCTCTAAATATTTTGTTAGTTTTTCACCTTTAACAGCATAGGATCCGTTGAAGTGATTAGTGATCAATAATGAATCTACATATACTTTAAGATACTTTACCCCCATATCCTTAGCAATTTGTAAGCCAGCAATTAAGGCTTCATATTCAGCCTCATTGTTAGTTGCTTGGAACTCACAGGCTATGGAGTGGGGTATTATGTCCCCCTGTGGCGATTTTAGTAGGATCCCTAGGCCTGTGCCTTTGACATTTGAGGATCCGTCAGTGTGTAGTATCCAAGGATCCTTGGTCTCATCCAGCTGCTGGACCTCTAACTCCGCTTCTTTTTGTAGATCACTACTGAAATCAGCCACAAAGTCAGCTAGTGCTTGAGATTTAATGGCTGTTCTTGGTTCGTATCTTATATCATGGGCACTAAGCTTCACTGCCCACTTGGCCATTCTTCCTGACATCTCTGGTTTCCTGCTCGAAGTAGCCTCTCTACTTCTTCTTGGATAATGGCATTCCTTTCTGGTGCAGATTTCCTCCTTTTTTGGTGGATTGGTTTGATTGACCTGTCAATGCCAAGTTTGTGAGTAATAATATCCTTAGATATACCTGTCATGTCTTCATGTTTCCAAGCAAAGGTGGATTTTCGTCTTTTGAGGAAAGATAGTAAATCTTCTTTCATCTTGCCAAGGATCCCTGACCCGATATAGATTTTTGACTCAGGATCACTAGGATCCAGAAGGATTTCGTCCACATCCTGCTCCCTTGCCTCCAAGACGTTCCTCGGAGGATACTGTAATTGCTATTGCTCCCTTGGCTTCGATGTTGGCTTCATGGATGAGGTATAACAATCCTTAGCCTCTTGCTGATCACTTTCTATCTTGACTATTCCCCATGGGCTAGGGAGCTTCACACATTGATGGTAGGTGGATGGGACTGCTTTCATATCATGTATCCAAGGCCTGCCAAGGATAACGTTGCAACAAGATAAACAGTCAATAACACAAAATTTTTGGTAATTATGTAATCCTTCCACGTAGATTGGGAGTTTGATGTCCCCCAGAGTTTTCTTCGTTTCTCCACTGAATCCAACAAGCACGGAGGATCTTGGTATGATGTCTGATTCTGGGATTCCCATCTTCTTCAAGACATCAAGCTGGATAATGTTCACTGAGCTCCCTCCGTCAATGAGGATCCTGCGGACAAAATGGTTAGAGATAAAGAGAGTGATAACTAAACTATCATGGTGAGGATCCTGAATGTTAATGCGATCATCCTCATCAAATGTTATCATCTTCCCTTCTGAGACACTTGAGGTTCTAATAGGCCTTTCTCCATTATCCATTTTTGATTCTTTTGCATGTCTTTTGGCCGCTGAAAAGGATGTGCCACAAATGTCTGATCCTCCGGATATAAAGTTAATCACTTGTGCGTTTGCCGGAGGTGCTGGAGCCTTTTCAGGGATCCTTTCAGGATCCTGGGTCTTTTGCTTTTTTCTCCCCAATAATTCTTTTAGATGCCCCTTGCTTAGCAGGTATCCAATTTCTTTTCTTAAGGCTATGCAATCTTCAGTTAGATGCCCGAAATCCTCATGGTATGCACACCATTTGGACTTGTCCTTAGTCCCGGATGGTTTATCATTCTTCCTGGGCCATCTGGCTTTTTCACATAGGTTCTGCATTGCAAGGATCAGTTCATGATTATCAACGGAAAAACAATATTCTGAGATTGGAGGATATTCTTCATCATCCTCTTCTTGGTCAACAGCATGCACATTCTGGTTCTCGCTTCTATGGTAGGATTTGAACTTGTTGCTTTTGAAGGAGGATCCTTGTTTATCTTGTTTTGAGGATCCTACTTGTCTTTCCTGGATCCTCTTGTCGTCCTCTAGCCGGATAAACCTGAGTGCTCGAGTTCTTACTTCATCTAAATTCCTGCATGGTGTCATAACAAGATCATCATAGAATAATGAATCCTTAAGCAGTCCCATTTTGAAGGCTTCAACAGCCGTAGCCATATCCAAGTTGGGAATGTCCAAGGATTCTTTGCTAAATTTAGTTATATAATCCCTTAATGATTCATTATGATTTTGAGTTATCCTGTACAGATCACTAGTTAATTTTTCGAATTTTCTGCTACAAGAGAATTGGTTATTGAATAAATTAACTAAATTAGCAAATGAAGTAATAGAGTAGGGGGGAAGACTTAGCAGCCACTTAAGAGCTGATCCAGTTAGAGTGGATCCAAATCCTTTACATAGGCATGCTTCCTTCAACTTTTCTGGGATAGGATTGATTTCCATCCTTTCCCTGTATTGTGCTATATGCTCCTCTGGATCCGTTGTGCCATCATACAGCTTCATGGTAGGGATATGGAACCTTTTGGGTACCTCTGCATCACAAATTGGTGGTGCAAAGCAAGATACCTTGTGGCTTCCATCTGCAATCTCTGGGATAGGCTTGACTACCCCTGGAACACTTGAGATCATGTCCTTTAGTTTCTGTAATTCCCTGGCCATAGCGTGATTGGTACCTGTATCCTGCATGAATCCATGGTTAGAGGCAAGATAATTATTCAAAGCGTTACCTCCCATCGGGTTCAAATTAGGAACGGTGGTTGTGAATCCATGTTGCTGGGATTCAGGGACAATGGAGGGACCAGTGGAGGCTATAGTCTGCATCGGGATGAAGTCCCCTTGATGGACATCCGGACTTCCTGTCTGCAAACTTCTTAGGGATCCTGTCATCGGGAAGGATCCTGGTATCTGGGACGATCCTGGAACAAAGTAGGATCCTTGAAATTGCTGTGCACCCGGATAGACTCCTGAGTTTACGAAGGATCCCATATATTGAGGGTAGGATCCTGCAGGCTGAAAATGCGAGTCTGATGTCTGAGCCATTGCTGCCGACTTGAGATGTAATCCTCTTGACTCCCCAATGATCTGTACGTCCGGGATCCCCGATGGCTGGGAAGTGATTATTGGAGTTTCGAAGCTCAAGGATTTGGGCATCAGTGGGGAATGATCTTCTGCCGCTTTCTTTTGTCTTTTGAGATCTCCAATTTCCCTGAGGATCCTGTCATTAGTTTCATCCTGCCGCTGCATACGATCCTTCATCTGCAAAATTAAAGCAAACACATCACTAGTACTGGGAATAGAAGAATTCATAGCAGAAGAAGATGGAGGTTTAGAGAAAGAGGGAGTTGGTCTCTTCTCAGCATTTCTCTGAGATCCTGCCGGTGGAGGAGGTAGAGTGGTTTGTGCTGAGGTGACTGCAGACATCGCCGTGGACGTGTTCTTCAATGATGAAGCCATGTAACTCTTTGAAATGATTTCGAACAACAAAATTTTCTTATGAATGAAGCACCAATTGCCCCACGGTGGGCGCCAAACTGTTTTGGTCAAAAATCACACAAGGATAATATAACCAAACTCTAAGAAAACGGGGTATGATGCTTGGTTAATTATAAAAGTAAAGGATCACTTCTGTGATAAAGATGCAAAGACACAATGATTTATACGAGGAAAAAGCCCTTGATCAATGTATGATCTCCGGCATAAAAAACCTCGGGTGATGGCAACTACCGATCACCAACTTCAATATAACAAAAATATGATTACAACTTTGGATGATAATGAGCTGAGTACAAGGATCACTATCGCTTTTTGGTGTCTAAGTGTATGAGAGTTGTGTGGTATGTTGTGTGTGTTCTTCCGAATGAGGAAGATGGGTATTTATACATGTGTGGGTGACTTATTTTAGGTAAAATGACTAAATATCAGCTCATTACCCCTTTAGAAATAAAGACAATCTAGCCTAAATTGCTGCCCATAAATCAAGCCTAGTTTCCATATCCTGTGCAACGTCTATCTCTGATTTAGCTCTTGCCATATTTGTGAAGACGCGTCCTTGGATCATGGTCTTTATAGCATATCCTGCTAGATGTTCCTGCAAAACAATATTGTATTAAGCGGAAGTGGCCGTTAGTATGAGGATCACCGTAATGTCCCATGATCCTGATCCTGAAGTTCTGCTGAGGATCACTGTCTGCCAAAGAAACAAGGATCACTGGTTAGGATCATGTATAAGGATCACCTATAAAAATCCAGCCCTAACAACAGGTATATCTAAAGACATTATTACTCACAAGCTTGGAATTGACAGGTCATTCAAGCCTATACAACAAAAGAGAAGGAAATTCGCCCCTGAGCGGAATGCAATTATCCAAGAGGAAGTTGAAAGATTATTGAAGTCCAGGATGATTAGAGAAGTCAAATTCCCTAGGTGGCTAGCAAATGTGGTAGTGGTTCAAAAGAAGAATGGGAAGTGGAGAGTCTGTGTAGACTACACAGACCTGAACAAAGCTTGTCCAAAAGACCCATTCCCTCTGCCTCATATAGACTCGATGGTGGATGCCACTGTCGGTCATGAAATGTTGACCTTCATGGATGCATCCTCAGGATTCCAGCAGATTCAAATGGAACCTTCGGACCAAGAGGATACTGCTTTCATGACACCAACAGGTATTTATTGTTATACTGCTATGCCTTTCGGTTTAAAAAATGCAGGTGCAATGTACCAGAGATTGGTGAATATGATGTTTAAAGACAAACTGGGGGACACCATGGAGGTGTACATTATGGTGGTTAAATCCAATAAAGCTGAGGATCATCTTCAGGATATTAAAGGAGCATTCGATATCCTGGACCAGTATAATATGAAACTTAATCCTGCAAAGTGCCATTTCGGAGTGGGGGCAGGAAAGTTTTTAGGATACATGGTGACAAAAAGAGGGATAGAGGCAAGCCCGGAGCAGATAAAAGCTATCTTGGATATAAAGTCTCCCTCAAACATGAAGGATGTTCAACGGTTAACAGGACGAGTGGCAGCCTTAAATAGATTTATATCAAGATCCTCGGAAAAGTGTAAAGAATTCTATGATATCCTGAAAAAGAATAAAAAGTTTGAATGGGGTGAGAAGCATGAAGCAGCCCTGCAGGATTTGAAGCAGTATCTCTCAACCGCACCTCTATTGATGAAGCCTGAGGACGGTGAACCATTATCCTTGTATCTGGCAGTATCAGGGAATGCAGTAAGTGCAGTACTCGTAAAGGATCACGAAGGTCAGCAGTATCATGTTTATTATGTTAGCAAAAGTTTGTTAAATGCTGAAACTAGATATTCTCACCTAGAAAAACTAATACTGGCTCTAGTAATGGCATCAACAAAGCTTAGACATTATTTTGAAACACATAGGATTCATGTTAAGACTAATTATCCTGTTAAGAATGTGCTTAGAAAACCGGAGATGTCGGGTAGAATGGCCAAGTGGTCAGTAAAATTAAGTGCCTATGATTTAATATATGAACCTAGAAATGCAATAAAGTCTCAGGCTCTAGCAGACTTTGTGGCTGATTTCAGTAGTGATATTCAAAATGAAGTAGACCTAGAAGTACAACAATTAGGAGAAAACTTAGAATCCTGGATACTATATACTGATGGTGCATCTAATGTAAGGGGTGTAGGCTTAGGTATACTACTAAAATCGCCACAGGGGGACATGATACCCCAGGCTGTTAGATGTGAATTCCCTGCTACTAATAATGAGGCAGAATACGAAGCTTTAATCGCAGGATTAGAATTGGCTAAGAATATGAATATCAATAATTTGCAAGTATATGTTGATTCCTTGTTAATTACTAATCATTTTAATGGGTCTTATGCAGTCAAGGGTGAGAAACTAATTGAATACCTCGGTATTCTTAAAAAATTAGCAGGATATTTCGATGTTTTTACACTTGAACAGGTACCAAGAGAGGATAACGCTGAAGCAGACGCACTGGCAAATTTGGGATCATCAATCAGGATACCAGAAGGAATCCCAATACCGATATTACATATCCTGTATCCTGCAACGGATCCTCAGCATAAGGAAGTAGCAAGTATTCAAGATCCTGAAGTGGAGTATCCTGAAGAGGATCCTAAATCCTGGACAACTCCAATTATGAGATATCTCAAGGAAGGACATATCCCCGAAGATGAAAATCCTAAGGCATTTAGGATGAAGGTATCACGATTCACTATCATAAATAATATTTTATACAAGAAATCTCTTGCAGGACCATACTTGAGGTGCTTGGAGGATCCTGAAGCCAAAGAAGTACTTCAGGATATACATGAAGGGGATTGTGGTAACCATACTGGGGGCAGGTCATTATTTTCAAAAGTGCTAAGGACAGGTTATTATTGGCCAACAATGAGGAAAGATGCCGCAAAATATGCTCGAAGATGTGATGCATGTCAGAGGCATAGTAACATATTGCATCAACCAGCTGAACCGCTATATCCTGTAGCGTCCCCTTGGCCGCTCATGAAATGGGGGATGGATATAGTAGGTGTTTTGGTCAAAAATCACACAAGGATAATGTAACCAAACTTTATGTAAACGGGGTATGATGCTTGGTTAATTACGAAAGTAAAGGATCACTTCTGTGATAAAAGATGCAAAGACACAATGATTTATACGAGGAAAAAGCCCTTGATCAATGTATGATCTCCGGCATAAAAAACCTCGGGTGATGGCAACTACCGATCACCAACTTCAATATAATAAAAATATGATTACAACTTTGGATGATAATGAGCTGAGTACAAGGATCACTATTGTTTCGAGTGTCTAAGTGTGTGAGAGTTGCGTTGTATGTCGTGTGTGTTCTTCCGAATGAGGAAGAGTGGTATTTATACGTGTGTAGGTGACCTATTTTAGGTAGCTAAACTAATATTCAGCTCATTACCCCTTTAGAAATGAGATACAATCTAGCCTAAATAGCCGCCCATAAACCAAGCCAAGTTTCCATATCCTGTGCAACGTCTATCTTCAATTAAGCTCTTGCCATAATTGTGAAGACGCGTCCCTTGATCATGATGCCTAGAGCGTATCCTGCTAGATGTTCCTGCAAAACAATGTTGTATTAAGCGGAAGTGGCCGTTAGTATGAGGATCACTATAATGTCCCATGATCCTGATCCTGAAGTCCTGCTGAGGATCACTGTCTGCCAAAGAAACAAGGATCACTGGTTAGGATCACGTATAAGGATCACCTATAATAAAAATCCAGCCCTAACAATTGCCCCCAAAATATAAGGAGTTAATTGTAAATAGACGAGTTATATTTTGTTTCGATCTTATCTCTAACGGGCAACTCCAAGAAACTAGCCGTTACACCCGGACTTAGCCGTTGTGATCATTACGTCACAGATGTGACAATTCCTGCAGATCATGATTATAAATAGGAGATAGGGTGAGGATCAGTTTGTATTTAAATTCAAGATACACTCCCTTTATATTCTGCACCGAAGATTGATCATGTATTCTTCTCTTTCTCTCTTTCTTTGCTCTGTTTTCTGCTTCTACTCTGTTTCCACCCCGTCACAAACATGTTGCTCCGGAATTCTCCACACAAGGATCCCAAGAAGGATAGTCCCTTAAAAAGCCAGGGGATTATCAAGGATTCTCCTACGGAGAGGTGTTGCTTTACTGATGTTCACATAGACAGAATTCGTCATTGCTTTCCGGCGAATGCTGTTTTCAAGTCCTTCACACCTACCGCTCTGAGTGACTCTGTTTCGGATACCTGGGTGGCTTTTCCTGCTACTCCATTCACCATAGGGTATTCATATCCTTTTCCGTCCTTCACCCAATCCTTCTTTTCTTTAACCGGCATCTCTTATATCCAAGCTATGCCGATGATCTGGAGGGTTCTGTATACCTTCGAGAGGATCATTGAGCAGAAAGGGATTGATCTGGGGATGACGGAGTTGGCCGAGCTTTACGATCTTACCACTTTTGGTTCTTACCGGTATCTGCTGAAACGGAAAGCCGGGGAGGATCACCCTGTCTTCAAGGTCACCAAGAATGATGCAAACTGGAAGCGTCGTTTTTTCTTTGTTAGAAGGGATTCCATCCCGGATGGGAAGGATCTGCCCAAGGAATGGGCCACTCATGGTAGGGTAGAGGATCCTCGAAGGATCACTATCAGTCCTGTCTCATATGATGAGGATCACTAATGTCTTTTTTTTTTCTTTGTCTTTTATGCAGCTGTTTCCGTTGCTCACTTAAAGTTGACCCCTGCTGCAAGAGAAAGAGTGTTAGCTTTTAAAAAGCTTGATCCTGAAGTTAGAAGCTTCCAAGTCACTATCCAAGATTCTCAAGAAATATCCTCTGCATCTGCCACAATGTCAAGTAAGTATCCTCATAGAAAGTAAGTTTTACGTAAGAGTATTTAATTTAATAAGGAAACTTATCTTGTTTTTGAATTGTGTAGGTGCTGGAAAATCTGCCAGGTCTGTTAAATCTGCCTCCAAATTTGGGATAGATGATCTAGCCAATGTCACGTCTTCGAAGAAGAAGACTTCTGTTGCTAGTCCTTCTGCTTCAGCCCCTAAATTACCCATTAGGGGTAAGGGAAAGAAGAGGAAAGTTTCTGAGGATCTTCAAGGATTTCCCCTGATTCGCCAGCAGTTTCTTGATTCTGTCAACGAGGTTAGGATCACTGCCCCTGTTGGTTATCCTGATGGTTTTTGAGGATCACCCGTGTCTAACGTTATATCCTGTTGTTTTTGCAGAAACTTACTGAAATAGAATCTTATGTTAGCCACGTTGAAGATCAGGATCGCCAGATTGCCGACCTTCATCAAATGGGTGTGCTGAAGGATCTCAAGATCACTGATCTTGAGAAGGAGATCCGGGCTGTTAAGGATGAGGCTGTCAAAGCATTGATCAAGTTTGATTATGAGAAGCATGACATTACTCAGGATGCTAAAGTCTCTGCCGCGATAGCTATGTACAAGATACAACTGCAGATGGCCACGGAGGCTCAGGATCCTTCCTTTGATAAGAGCACATGGGATGTTGAAGGCTGGAAGGCAAGGCTAGCAGAGTTGGAGGATGATGATGTTGAGGATATCCCTATGCTTGAAGGTGGAGATGCTGGTAAGGATCAGGGGGAGGCAAGTGGAGCTGGTGGTGATGGTGCAGCGAAGGTTTGAGCTGCAAGATTGGGCAATGATGGAAACTTCTAGACATAGCCGGAGCCCAATTTTTTAAATTTTGATAGTAGTTTGTGGTGTTTGAAACAATTATGGTCTGTAATCTCTGAACAATAGTTTCTTAGGGTTAAGGATCCCAGATCCTTTGAACAATAGGTAGGATTACAAAAGGTGGAGGGATCCTCTGTTTGGGGGATGAAGCCTTTGTGATCCTGCCGCTTTTAATTTCCTGCACCTGCTAAGACCGCATAGACAATGGACACCCTTTGCCAACCCATGTGGACGGGCCACGTTTTGCTGGTAGAAATGTGGGTTGGCAATTTTGACAACTTTTTGAAAGGGTTTAAGATCCTTTTGTTAATAATATAACTTTAATTTTTCTGGCTTATCTCGTGTTGTTATCCTTTATTTACCCTCTTATTTTCCAGTTGTTTTTAGAAATATATTTGTTAGAGTAACAAGAGTTTGAGCAAACCATGTTTAATAAATTTAGGATATGATCCCAGATCAAATATCTTGACACTGAAGATTTTTGAAGCAATCAATTTCAAGGATCACAGGTTTAGTTGTCAAAGTTGTAAGGGTTGTTTAGTATAATCAGAATAGTCAAGGATCATACCTGAAGATCCAAGTTAGGATCCTAACCTTTAATCAAGATAACCGTAGATGAGATTTTAATGGATAATAAGGATTAAGGATCCTTATGTGTTTAACTTTGAAAACCTGAAAAATGAAACATAACTTGGGACTAAGCCAATGTAAAAGATAAGTTAGTAGCTGGGGACATGCCCAAAGGATAACTGAGAATGATCCCGGAGGATCACTGGGGACAAGCCCAAAGGATAACTGGGGACAAGCCCAAAGGATCGTATGTAAACTGGAGTATGGCCCTTACTGGCGACTATCCAAGCTTAGTGACATGAAAATGTCAAAACCTTAGCTAACGTGAAAACGTTAGAAACCTTAGGAACGGATGTATGGTACGTCTACCATTATACGGAGGATCCTAAATATAGCCAGTACGATGAGGTTGTCAGCCCCGGGAGTGGGTACTGGTCCCAAAGACGTGAACTATATCAGGATCATCGTGCGCTGCTGGCGGAAACTGGGGATAATCCCAAGGATAACTGGGGTTGGACCCAAGGATCTGCGGTGCTTTTGAAGATCTTTGACGATATGCTGAAGATACCTGAACTTATCATAACTCAAATGTTTCGTGAGTAGAGGATGAAGGATACATGATCCTTATCCTTAGGTAAAAAGTAAGAAAATGCAATAGTTTCTAGGATAAGCATATTACCAGAGTAGGGATCACTGATATCACCGGGATCCTTCGATGGTTCTTCAATATAAGGATCACATGCATGAAGGATCATGTTCACATGAAATATTTCTTTAAGTGAACAGCATTCCAGGCTCTTGGCAATAAGTTTCCTTCCATGGTTAGCAACCTATATGCCCCCTTTCCTGCTTCAGCTTCAATCAAGTAGGGACCTTCCCATTTCGGTGCTAACTTCCCGTCAGCAGGATTGATAGTATTTTGAAATGCTTTTCTCAACACCATGTCTCCGACTTGGAACTTCCTTATTCTGACATTTTTGTTGTAGGCACCAGCCATTCTTTGTTGGTAGCTTGCCATCCTTATCCTAGCTAGATCCCTGATTTCCTCAATAGTATCCAAATCCTGAGCTAGGATTGTAGCATTTTCTTCAGGATCACGAGCACTTGTTCTAGCAGTTGGGATCACCATTTCTGTTGGGATCACTGCTTCTGCCCCAAATACTAAAGAGAAAGGTGTTTGACCAGTGGCATTCTTGGGAGTTGTCCTATCAGCCCATAGCACATAAGGTAACTCCTCTGCCCATTTCCCCTTCTTGGATCCTAGCTTCTTCTTCAGATTGTTGATGATGATCTTGTTGGATGATTCTGCTTGACCATTGGCTTGTGGGTGAACTGGTGTTGATGTGATCATCTTGATTCCCCAACTGTCACAAAAGTTAGTAGTTCTGGTTCCAATGAATTGGGAACCATTATCACATACAATTTCAGAGGGAATGCCAAATCTAGTTATAATGTTTCTTTTGATAAAGGATATAACTTCTTTTTCTCTGACTTGAGCAAAAGCTTCAGCTTCTATCCATTTAGAGAAGTAGTCAGTCATAGCAAGCATAAATACTTTTCCACCAGGTGCTTTAGGGAGCTTGCCAACTATATCCATCCCCCATCTCATGAATGGCCAAGAGGATGGTATTGGGTGTAAAAATTCAGCTGGCTGATGGAGGATATTGCTATGTCTTTGGCAAGGATCACACTTCTTAGCATACTCTACAGCATCCCTTTTCATGGTTGGCCAGTAGTATCCTGTTCTAAGGATTCTTGAGAATAATGCCCTGCCCCCAGTGTGGTTTCCACAGTCTCCTTCATGGAAGTCTCTCAACACTTCTTCAATTTCAGGATCCTCAATACATCTTAAATATGGTCCTGCAAGGGATCGTTTATATAGCACATTATTTAAGATTGTAAATTGAGATACCTTGATCCTGAAAGCTCTAGGATTTTCTCCCATTGGAATCTCTCCGTTTTGCAAGTATTTCATGATTGGTGGGATCCATGATCCTGAATAAGATTGAGCTTCTTCACTAGGGATTACTGCAGTATCCTCTTCTATTTCCATGGCCACTTGATTTTCAATAGCAGGAGCCAGGATATGGATGATAGGGATACTTATGTCTTCTGGGATCTTCAAGGATGATCCTAAGTTGGCCAATGCATCAGCTTCCGTGTTATCCTCCCTTGGTACCTGTGTTAAGCTAAAAGAAACAAAAGAGAGTGCCAATTCTTTGACTATCTCTAAATATTTGATTAGTTTTTCACCTTTAACAGCATAGGATCCATTAAAGTGATTGGTGATTAATAATGAGTCTACATATACTTTAAGATATTTTACCCCCATATCCTTAGCAATTTGCAAGCCAGCAATCAAGGCTTCATACTCAGCCTCATTGTTAGTTGCTTGGAACTCACAGGCTATGGAGTGGGGTATTATGTCCCCCTGTGGCGATTTTAGTAGGATCCCGAGCCCTGTGCCCTTGACATTTGAGGATCCGTCAGTGTGTAGTATCCAAGGATCCTTGGTTTCATCCAGCTGCTGGACCTCCAATTCCGCTTCTTTTTGTAGATCACTACTGAAATCAGCCACAAAGTCAGCTAGTGCTTGAGATTTAATGGCTGTTCTTGGTTCGTATCTTATATCATGGGCACTAAGCTTCACTGCCCACTTGGCCATTCTTCCTGACATCTCCGGTTTCCTGAGGACATTCTTAATTGGAAAATTAGTTTTAGCAACAATAGTATGGGTTTCAAAATAATGCCTTAACTTAGTGGATGCCATGATTAATGCAAGAATAAGTTTTTCGAGGTGTGAGTACCTGGATTCGGCATCAAGTAGACTTTTACTTACATAGTAGATAGGATATTGTGTACCTTCGTGATCCTTGACAAGGACAGCACTTACAGCGGTTGAGGATACCGCCAGGTATAAGGATAACACATCTCCTTTTTCCGGTTTTGCTAATGCTGGTGCTGAGGACATATACTCTTTTAGGGCTTGTAAAGCGTTCTCATGTTTCTCAGTCCATTCAAACTTCTTATTCTTCCTTAGGATATCGTAGAATTCTTTGCATTTTTCTGAGGATTTCGATATGAACCTGTTCAAAGCTGCTATCCTGCCTGTCAGTCTTTGAACATCCTTGGCATTGGCAGGAGATTTGATATTTATTAATGCTTTGATTTGTTCCGGGCTTGCTTCAATGCCCCTCTGGGTTACCATGTATCCTAAGAACTTTCCTGCCTTTACACCAAAATGGCATTTTGAAGGGTTAAGTTTCATGTTGTAACTGTCAAGGATATCGAATGCTTCTTCCAAGTCCCTTAGGTGATCCTCAGCTTTCTTTGACTTGACCACCATATCATCTATGTACACCTCCATAGTTTTTCCAATTTGATCTTTGAACATCATATTTACCAGCCTTTGATATGTTGCACCTGCATTTCTTAGTCCAAAAGGCATGGCAATATAACAATATAAACCGGTTGGGGTCATAAAGGCTGTATCCTCTTGGTCAGATGGTTCCATCTGGATTTGTTGGAACCCAGATGATGCATCCATAAAGGTCAACAGTTCATGCCCCGCTGTTGCATCCACCATGGAGTCAATGTGGGGTAATGGGAAAGGATCCTTGGGACATGCCTTGTTCAGATCAGTGAAATCGACACATACCCTCCACTTTCCGTTTTTCTTTTGGACAACGACCACATTGGCTAACCATTTTGGATATTTTACCTCTCTGATCATACCTGCTCGAAGTAGTCTCTCTACTTCTTCTTGGATAATGGCATTCCTTTCTGGTGCAAACTTCCTCCTTTTTTGATGGATTGGTTTGATAGTCCTGTCAATGCCGAGTTTGTGAGTAATAATATCCTTAGATATACATGTCATGTCTTCATGTTTCCAAGCAAAGGTGGATTTTCTTCTTTTGAGGAAGGATATCATGTCTTCTTTCATCTTGCCAAGGATCCCTGATCCGATATAGATTTTTGATTCAGGATCACTAGGATCCAAGAGGATTTCATCCACATCTTGTTCCCTTGCCTCCAAGACATTCCTCGGAGGATACTGTAATTGCTATTGCTCCCTTGGCTTCGAGGTTGGCTTCATGGATGAGGTATAGCAATCCTTAGCCTCTTGCTGATCACTGTCGATCTTGATTATCCCCCATGGGCTAGGGAGCTTCACACATTGATGGTAGGTAGATGGAACTGCTTTCATGTCATGTATCCAAGGCCTGCCAAGGATAACGTTGCAACAAGATAAACAGTCAATAACACAAAATTTTTGGTAATTATGTAATCCTTCCACGTAGATTGGGAGTTTGATGTCCCCCAGAGTTTTCTTCGTTTCTCCACTGAATCCTACAAGCACGGAGGATCTTGGTGTGATGTCTGATTCTGGGATTCCCATCTTCTTCAAGACATCAAGCTGGATAATGTTCACTGAGCTCCCTCCGTCAATGAGGATCCTGCGGACAAAATGGTTAGAGATAAAGAGAGTGATAACTAAACTATCATGGTGAGGATCCTGAATGTTAATGCGATCATCCTCATCAAATGTTATCATCTTCCCTTCTGAGACACTTGAGGTTCTAATAGGCCTTTCTCCATTATCCATTTTTGATTCTTTTGCATGTCTTTTGGCCGCTGAAAAGGATGTGCCACAAATGTCTGATCCTCCGGATATAAAGTTAATCACTTGTGCGTTTGCCGGAGGTGCTGGAGCCTTTTCAGGGATCCTTTCAGGATCCTGGGTCTTTTGCTTTTTTCTCCCCAATAATTCTTTTAGATGCCCCTTGCTTAGCAGGTATCCAATTTCTTTTCTTAAGGCTATGCAATCTTCAGTTAGATGCCCGAAATCCTCATGGTATGCACACCATTTGGACTTGTCCTTAGTCCCGGATGGTTTATCATTCTTCCTGGGCCATCTGGCTTTTTCACCTAGGTTCTGCATTGCAAGGATCAGTTCATGATTATCAACGGAAAAACAATATTCTGAGATTGGAGGATATTCTTCATCATCCTCTTCTTGGTCAACAGCATGCACATTCTTGTTCTCGCTTCTATGGTAGGATTTGAACTTGTTGCTTTTGAAGGAGGATCCTTGTTTATCTTGTTTTGAGGATCCTACTTGTCTTTCCTGGATCCTCTTGTCGTCCTCTAGCCGGATAAACCTGAGTGCTCGAGTTCTTACTTCATCTAAATTCCTGCATGGTGTCATAACAAGATCATCATAGAATAATGAATCCTTAAGCAGTCCCATTTTGAAGGCTTCAACAGCCGTAGCCATATCCAAGTTGGGAATGTCCAAGGATTCTTTACTAAATTTAGTTATATAATCCCTTAATGATTCATTATGATTTTGAGTTATCCTGTACAGATCACTAGTTAATTTTTCGAATTTTCTGCTACAAGAGAATTGGTTATTGAATAAATTAACTAAATTAGCAAATGAAGTAATAGAGTAGGGGGGAAGACTTAGCAGCCATTTGAGAGCTGATCCAGTAAGAGTGGATCCAAATCCTTTACATAAGCATGCTTCCTTCAATTTTTCTGGGATAGGATTGATTTCCATCCTCTCCCTGTATTGTGCTACGTGTTCCTCTGGATCCGTTGTACCGTCATACAGCTTCATGGTAGGGATATGGAACCTTTTGGGTACTTCTGCATCACAGATTGGTGGTGCAAAGCGAGATACCTTATGGCTCCCATCTGCAATTTCAGGTATAGGTTTAACTACTCCCGGAACACTCGAGATCATGTCTTTTAGTTTCTGTAATTCTCTGGCCATAGCATGATTGACACCTGTATCCTGCATGAATCCATGGTTAGAGGCAAGATAATTATTCAAAGCGTTACCTCCCATCGGGTTCAAATTAGGAACGGTGGTTGTGAATCCATGTTGCTGGGATTCAGGGACAATGGAGGGACCAGTGGAGGCTATAGTCTGCATCGGGATGAAGTCCCCTTGATGGACATCCGGACTTCCTGTCTGCAAACTTCTTAGGGATCCTGTCATCGGGAAGGATCCTGGTATCTGGGACGATCCTGGAACAAAGTAGGATCCTTGAAATTGCTGTGCACCCGGATAGACTCCTGAGTTTACGAAGGATCCCATATATTGAGGGTAGGATCCTGCAGGCTGAAAATGCGAGTCTGATGTCTGAGCCATTGCTGCCGACTTGAGATGTAATCCTCTTGACTCCCCAATGATCTGTACGTCCGGGATCCCCGATGGCTGGGAAGTGATTATTGGAGTTTCGAAGCTCAAGGATTTGGGCATCAGTGGGGAATGATCTTCTGCCGCTTTCTTTTGTCTTTTGAGATCTCCAATTTCCCTGAGGATCCTGTCATTAGTTTCATCCTGCCGCTGCATACGATCCTTCATCTGCAAAATTAAAGCAAACACATCACTAGTACTGGGAATAGAAGAATTCATAGCAGAAGAAGATGGAGGTTTAGAGAAAGAGGGAGTTGGTCTCTTCTCAGCATTTCTCTGAGATCCTGCCGGTGGAGGAGGTAGAGTGGTTTGTGCTGAGGTGACTGCAGACATCGCCGTGGACGTGTTCTTCAATGATGAAGCCATGTAACTCTTTGAAATGATTTCGAACAACAAAATTTTCTTATGAATGAAGCACCAATTGCCCCACGGTGGGCGCCAAACTGTTTTGGTCAAAAATCACACAAGGATAATGTAACCAAACTTTATGTAAACGGGGTATGATGCTTGGTTAATTATGAAAGTAAAGGATCACTTCCGTGATAATAGATGCAAAGACACAATGATTTATACGAGGAAAAAGCCCTTGATCAATGTATGATCTCCGGCATAAAAAACCTCGGGTGATGGCAACTACCGATCACCAACTTCAATATAATAAAAATGTAGTTACAACTTCGGATAGTAATGAGCTGAGTACAAGGATCACTGAGTGTCTAAGTGTTTGAGAGTCGTGTCGTATGTTGTGTGTCTTCTTCCGAATGAGGAAGATGGGTATTTATACATGTGT
The DNA here is from genome assembly GCF_002127325.2 of Helianthus annuus. Classification (NCBI taxonomy): domain Eukaryota; kingdom Viridiplantae; phylum Streptophyta; class Magnoliopsida; order Asterales; family Asteraceae; genus Helianthus; species Helianthus annuus. The sequence continues at coordinate 192,538,929 of NC_035436.2, read as the reverse complement.
GGGTGACTTATTTTAGGTAAAATGACTAAATATCAGCTCATTACCCCTTTAGAAATAAAGACAATCTAGCCTAAATTGCTGCCCATAAATCAAGCCTAGTTTCCATATCCTGTGCAACGTCTTTCTTCGATTAAGCTCTTGCCATATTTGTGAAGACGCGTTCCTGGATCATGATGTCTAGAGCATATCCTGCTAGATGTTCCTGCAAAACAATATTGTATTGAGTGGAAGTAGCCGTTAGTATGAGGATCACCATAATGTCCCATGATCCTGATCCTGAAGTTCTGCTGAGGATCACTGTCTGCCAAAGAAACAAGGATCACTGGTTAGGATCATGTGTAAGGATCACCTATAAAAATCCAGCCCTAACAACAACCACTCGTCGGAAACCATGTCTGATCGGATTTCCCGATCAAACGGCCGGAACACCGTCCCTTTTGGGAAGATGCCGGAGGTTTTAAGGGCTGACAAGTGTGCACCATCAAAGGTGCATATTTCTTTCTCCGGATCCTGGAGAATATTCTGGTGGATGAACGTGGGAACAGAGTCGCCGGAGCTAGATCTTGTCTGCCTTGCCATATTATCACCGGAATATTGGGGAGAATGAAAAATGGAGTTGAGAGAGAAATGTGTACCTTTTTTCTTCGGTAAAGGTTAAATGAAGATGAGGATGAGAAGATATAGGGTATGATGAGTAAATATAGGCCGGGTGGTTGAAAGCTGTCACATCAATGGTCTTATCTCTTAATTGCCTCGGCCATGGTGAAAAATGTAACCGTTAGGATATCAAACGGTAACATTTTTGGGGACAATTGTTATGGGTGAAATTCTGAGCCCATATCCTGAAAAATATCTTGATATATATTTTGTTTATATTGTATCTGTTTACATCCGGGATGCTAGTTCAGGATATTGGTAACATCCTGAAAGGTATCCTCGGGATTACTAATGGATTATGTGCAGGCACGTGGGTTAGAAGCTAGCAACGTTAACAAGACCTATTCCACGGAAGACTCGGTCCAAGTCGTTCAAGGGAAGACGTTGAAGCCGTATTACTCGGTTTATAACGTTCATAATGGAATATTCGGAGTAGCCCATATTTGTAGGGATTATTGTTTGTAATTCGTTACTATAAATAGGTGGGTATATCAGATCAACTAGGACATCACAATCACACTCTCTACACTCTAACACTTGCTCTCTAGCAATTTTCACTTTCACACAAATTCGTTGTAACACTTAGCGATCTGATCTATATCCTGCACTGTATCCTGAAGTTTAAAGCAATAAGAAGAACAAGGCAGCTGCAATTGTCAGCTCCCGAGGTTTTATGCCGGCGATCTAGATTGATCAAGGGCTTTCCTCGTACATCTCGTGTCATTTACTTTACTTTCTTGCTCATTATTTGATCGTAGATACAGCTCAATATCCTGAGCCGTATCCTAAACACTGTTTTTCTAAACAACTTAACCAACATATTTTCAACACACTTTTTAGCACACTACCTCACTTAACTAATTTGATCACTTAATTGCTTCGGTAATTTTTGACCAAAACAATTATTTCAAAAAAAATATAAGCTTATCGTTGATTCATGTATATAGCGTGCTCATAGCGACACAGAATATTCCTTATTGTCGTATCATTTTTTATGTTTTCACATTCATAAAAAGTTATGGGTCGATCACCAAATATTTATGGGTATCTGAGCGCAAATATGTATTTTATCATTTTGGTCTGTATTGCTTTTTTAGATTCAACTTTTTTTTAAAATAATTGTTTCGTGAGACTTTGCTTGGAAGAAAATGTTGTTTGTACATATCTAACTAATTATTGACTACTAGCTTAACAAAACTAGTTGCTAGCACAAATGGTTGCATCGGAAAACTCTACACTAGGTGAAAATAATACAACATTAAAAGTGTGGATCACTTAACCATGATATCCAAAGGTTGAGTGGTCTCCAATCCCCGGATACTTTAAGTTATACGTGAATTTTTTTTCAAGTTTGTTCTATTTCATAACATTTATACATAATGAATGCAATAAATTTATTTTTATCTAAATTGTGATATTAAATTTATCAAAAACTAAGTTGTAATCAATATGATATACTTATACTAGATAGATCTCAAGTTTTAGTAAAATTTATATCATGAATAAAGATATTATTGCAACCGCGTATTCAAATGTATATATTAAAAATTACAAAAAAACAAATTTGTATTTATATATAAAATAAAATTTTCTTTTAAACAAATGTCACTAGTCGATATTTTATTATGTGGGAATAAATAGACAGGACTGGTCCTACGGGTGGGCGAGCTGCACCCCCGGCAGAGGCCCTATTTTTATATATATACGTTTAAAAATATGAAAACGAAAACTTATTGGGCTGTCTCTAAAAAAAATTGAGCTTTAAAACTTATTGTGCTAACTATGATATATCTAAAACCTTATAACTTATTTTGGGTCCAAACGAACTTATTTTGATCCATAATTGCTAATCCAAACTTATTGGGCCATCGATAATCCATAATTATCTAAACAACAATAAAAAAAAGAAACATTAATCGTCGTTTAAAAAAATTGTTTATTGCTATAGCATTAATCCATTCTAATACTAAATTAGTGTTATGTTTATTGCTGCAACGTTAATTGTCGTTTAAAAAACTGTTCATATAATTTGTTAAGGCTCAAGGGCCTTTTTTCGGCTCGTATGACGGACTTAAATTCTCAGGACCAGCTCTGTATATAGATTATCCCTAATTCAAATATCAACATAAATTATTAATAGGTATGTTTATTCTTGAACTTGGCTTTGACATGTGGAAATAGATCATAGATAATAATCAACAAAATAGGTGCATCCATTTTACATACATGGACCATGGCTATATGGTTGTTAGATTTGTACTCGTTCTTTGAACATATAAATATGATTAGGACGAATAATTTGTAAAATGGCCGATGTCGTGTGGTCTATATTTATAGCTTGTTTCACCATTTGTCCGAACTTGACAAACTGTGTGTGTGTGTGTGTGTGTGAAGCTTAACAAAGTGATATGTAAAAGCTTGCAATTCCACCCAAATGGTATTGCTTCTTGTTCAATCTATTGGACTTAAATGCTTCCACCAACTTTAGGTTAGGTGATGCCGTGATGGTCTGAAAAACACAGGCATTAATTTGCGTCTTCATGCAGCAAAAGGAAATTCAGGGTCGATGCACCATAACTGGCCCTTTAAACGTTTTATTCTTTCGTTTTAAATCGTACGTTGAACGAATAATAAGAGTATAAATTCCTTACTACGCTTCTTATGGAATTTTTCCTTTCTACTATCCAGCCCATAGAACTCATATATATCACCTTTTTTCTAAGTCTTAAGAATATATAAAAAGAGTATAATGGTAATATTTTAGAAAAATATGTTCTCTTTTACAACATTCTTTCGACTTAATTTTTGGTAAGATAAAAACATTTTTAATAATATTCGAGCCTCTTTCATCTCCCTTTGAATAACAATTTTTCACGAAGAAAGTAATCATTGACTCAAGGAAGAGGGAATTTAGATTTTGATAAAAAGGAATACGAACAAAACATGATCGAGTACAAACCACTAACATCACATGTTCGTCGTCCCCAAACAAACTACACTTTCGCACCAAACTAGCAATAACATGTCAAATAAATAAAACTTAAAACCTTAGGTTGGCGTGAACTCTGTATGGACAAATAGACAATACTGATTGTTGACATGAGATACTGAATGTTACATTAAACACAAACGCTATGAACTCAAAATAATCCAACATACTTAAAGAATGAAGACAAATCAATCTTTCGATTCCCATCACTTGACATTCATCATCGTAGGCTCCCATCAACTTCAATCACATATGGGTTCAATTGCACCTTGGTCCAATCATTTGTTTCCAAACGACTCAATCGATTTGCACCTGTGCACGTTCATGAAGTTTGAATTAATCTTCAAACAATTAGATGTTTGTAGTCGTTGTACCACTTGGCATTTAGGTTTGTTTCTCTCATTTGTTGCCTACAATCTATGTTACATCAAAGTTCAAATTATCCGAGAGTTGGAAATTGGAAACCTAGATCAAAGTGATTGAGAGGGAAAAGAAGAAGACAAACTAGTTGTAGAACAACGATAATCTTTAATGTAAACAAACATACGAACATAAAAATAGAAAATTGTTTTTTTATTCAAATCATAATCAAAAGTCAAAACACAAAAAAAATTACACAAACACTAATAATAGTAGTCAAAATAGATAAGAAGTTTAATCCAAAACGCGGCGAACCCTAAACTCTCGACCCCCATAAAAGCTAAAAATGTGTGAACCACCTTTCCATAGACCATTTCCACCTTTCAAAATCCCCAAAAAGCCCTTGACAGCAACTAGGGTACAATATCCGGGCACCTCAAATCAACCGTTCATTCCCCTGCCCGGAATTCGATTCCTTCCCATTTACCCCCATTCCCCTGCCCGTAAATCTTGGGCAGCCTCTGCCAAACAACAGGCTTCCATCAACTGACACTGTATATCATCAACCTATCCATACACATTATCGTGTATCTATATCTATATATATAATACACACACGCTATATTCATTATTCACATTGTTTTCTATCTCTCTCTCTATATATGAACATTGAAGAAACAGTCTCGAATCGTACACTATCTGTGAAAAATTGAAGAAATATGTGGAGAAGAACGTTGGCTCGATCTGTAACGGTGCGGCGGTTTTCAATCGCGGCGTCGACGTCATCGATTCCGAGTCCGTGTATTGTTCATAAGCGTGGAGCTGATATTCTTCATGATCCTTGGTTTAATAAGGTTTGTAGATCTGAACACAAACACGTAGTTTGTGATTAATACAGAATGTTGACCTAATTTTTGTTGAGTAGAATATGTTTATGGTTAATGTTCAGATGTTTTGATGTTATTGTGATAGAATGTGTATGAAATTATGAATTGATAATTTGACATGTTGATTGAGGCATTAGGTTTGGGGATATTGTCTGTATATGCAGGGAACATGAAAATCTATAAATTTGTTTATGATATTTGATTTGAAGCTTTATGTGATCAGACATTGTTTAATTTAAGAGTTTATATTGTAGTTTTGTGAAGTGTAAGCAATGGAGTGGGACAAATTTATGATGACCACATAGAGGGACCATCACACCTACTTTTTTGTTTATTTATTTAGATATATGAGTTAAGACACATGTGGTCTCTTTTCAGGACAACTTTCTTTTTCTTCATGAAGGAAAAATAAAATGTGAGTTTGATGTTAAATGTGGTGGTTGTGGTGGATTTGCCTTTTGAACCATTGTGCACTAGCATAGTTGTCAATAGCGATTACAGCGGTCACTATAGTTCGCTATATAGTGAACCGATAGCGAGAATAGCGACACCTTATTTTTTTAGAGTAAATTACGATTTTGGCCCCTGTGGTTATATCATTTTTACCCTTCTAGCCCAAAAAGGAATCTTTTAACATCTAAGCCCCTAACGTCTTTTTTTAACCTTTTTGGCCCCTAACACTAACCTCATCCATTTACTTTTAGGGGCCAAAATGGTTAGAAAAAAAGACGCTGCGGGCCAAAAGGGTTAGAAAAAAAGAAGTTGGGGGTTCAGATGTTAAAAATTTCCTTTTTGGGCTAAAAGGGTAAAAGTCATATAACCACAGGGGCCAAAATCGTAATTTACTCTTTTTTTTAATATAGATAGCAATTAAATATAGCTATAAAATAGCTAGATTTTAGGTTTTTGTTAAATATACATGTAAAATAGCATATATACTAGGGTATTTTGAAATAATATACAATATAAAAAAAATTAAAATTCTTTTTCTAGTGTGTCGCTATTAACAACTATGTGCACTAGTGACTAGCCCCTACATGTTGTTGCAACCATTAAATGTAGATAATGAAATAAAATGCACATGTTGAATAAGGTGAACTACTGAACTGGTGAAGACACTTGTTTTTATATTTTAAATTACGGTGGTTGTCATAAATTAGTCTTATAATAAATAGCATTATGCACTGAAACTTTGTTAATAAACAACCAACATGGCGTGATTACGTGAAAGGCTATTCAATCTTTAGGAATATTGTATTGTGTCCATCTTTGTTTATAAAAAAGAATATATTCCCTTTGTTCTGAAGAATAAAGATAAGCTCTCAGTTCTGAAAGATGATGCATGTGTTCATTGATTGAGAATTGGGATAATCATACTCTAACATGAATATATTCTTTTTTTTATTCTTTTCGTTTCAGAAACTGGTTAGGTTGTTGATTGAGAATTGGTATAATCATACTCTAACATGAATATATTCTTTGTTTTTATTCTTTCCTTTTTAGAAACTGGTTAGGTCGATTAAATAAAATTAACGCTCATGATGTTGTACTAGGATGCATATCTTATCTTGTCCCACATTCTTAATTGTTGTGATCTTTTCCCTTTGGAGTTTGGAGTTTTATTTGAGTGAAAATATCATGTTTCATTGCTAAATGCTATATAACTTTATCGAGTCATAGATCAAAACTTATTAGTTATTTAAGTATACCTGTTATGTGTTACTTTTTATTATATACTTCAAATATTTATCCAGGATATACTGCTTCATAAACTTTGATGGTTATACTTTATGTAATAATCAACTAATCCGTGTTTGTGATAATTTCAAGAGCAGGATACTGGGTTTCCTATGACAGAAAGAGACCGTCTAGGGCTTCGTGGTCTCCTTCCACCCCGTGTCATATCATTCGAACAACAATATGAGCGATTTAGTGAGTACTGTATTTTTTAAATTACGTTATCTTCAACTTATAAGTTTTTGTATTAAATTTGCTTACATACAAGAATAACGTTGAAGTTGCAACACTAATATCTTCATATGAATTATTATTAGTGGATTCGTATCGATCGTTGGAAAAGAATACAGCAGGCCAACCAGAAAATAATGTAGCCTTGGCTAAATGGAGAATCTTGAATAGACTACATGACAGGAATGAGACATTATACTACAAAGTATGTTTATTGACAAACGTCGTACCATATGAATGATTAAACATAATGTATTGATGTATAATGTTGTAAATTTCGTTTTCAGGTACTGATTGACAACATTAAAGATTTTGCTCCAATAATTTACACTCCTACAGTAGGTTTGGTATGCCAAAACTATTCAGGATTGTTTAGACGCCCACGTGGAATGTATTTCAGTGCAAAAGATAAAGGAGAGATGATGTCAATAATCTATAACTGGCCAGCTCCTGAGGTATATCATTAAGCCCAAAAGCGTGAATGTGTATACAAATTATGTGATATCTTTCGTTTTAATGTGGGAATGTCAGTTTTATATTGTTTGGTTGAGATTTTTTTGATAATTTTTTCATCTTTATTTCATAGTTGTCAATAGCGGTCCGTAGCATATAGGCCGAATGTCGCTACAGGGTATGTAGCCATAAATAGTGGGATTTCAGTAATTCATTTTATTTTTTTAAATATAAATAGCGATTAAAATATAGCTATAAAATAGCTGGATTTTAGGTTTTTGTTAAATATACATGTAAAATAGCGCATATACTAGGGTATTTTGATGGAATACACATATAAAATTTTAATTTTTTTCTAGTTTATCGCTATTTATAAAATAGCGCCTGCTATCTATCGCTATTCGCTATGTAGCATATAGGTACCTTATCGCTTTTTGTCGCTATTCGCCATTAAGATCCATTTACTTATGAATGAGTTGATTTGGGTAGTTTTTTTCTTTTTTTTTAATCTCTAACAGGTCAAAAGGTATTATACAAAACATCATCTTAAAAAGAAACAAGTCAAAATGGGTGAAGCATCAAAGTTTGTCGAAAGTTTATTTTAGTGCATAAAACATTCTAGATCATTTCATTCATAAGTTAATTATAATTTGTAATAGTACATTTCTCATGATCATATATCTATGAAAACAATCAAACATTAAAGTTTTTAATCAAAAAGTATTATGTGTCTACCCAACCTTACTAGTACAAGTATTATCGATTTTGACCCATTATTACCCATCCTGAATTTTTCTATGGATATGAGTACATTTGGAGGAAAATCTTGTAGAATAAGTTAATTTTAATTTTGATTAACTTAGTATAATCGTAAAAAAAATTATTCAGGTAGACATGGTAGTGCTTACGGATGGAAGTCGTATTCTGGGCTTAGGTGATCTTGGAGTTCAGGGAATTGGCATTCCTATTGGGAAACTCGATATGTATGTTGCTGCTGCTGGTATTAATCCACAAAGGGTATGTTTCCCATATAGAAACTTCAATTTGTGTAATATATTACTTGCATACACTGATACACATAGCTCTTATGCTAGAGGTGATTGTTTTGACCCATTTATTTCTAAATGGGCCATTCTGAGTTGTGTTGAATCTCAAACGGGTCAAAAAGCATCCCAAAAGGGTCCATGTCAAACGGGTCAAAAGTCGCCCAAAGTATATTTTTTAGTGCTTACAATCTTCTAAATGACTTTTAATTTGCTATCCAATCTTGCTATCGCAGGTCCTTCCTATTATGCTTGATGTTGGCACCAACAATGAAAAGCTTCTAGAAGATCGTCTCTGTAAGTAGCCACACGTACAATTACGCAAATTCAAAACATTCCCCACATAGAATATGACTAACCCAATTGAACGACGTAAACATTAATAGATTTAGGACTAAGAGAACGAAGGTTAGAAGGAGAAGAATACATCTCAATAGTTGATGAATTGATGGAAGCTCTTCATACACGTTGGCCAAAAGCTGTTATCCAGGTTCATTTCTTTTACGAGTGTCAATTTTGTATATTTGTTCTATATGAATGTTTTTTAAGCAGTCACGTTGAATCAGTTTGAAGATTTTCAATTCAAGTGGGCTTTTGAAACACTTCAAAGGTACAGGAAGAAGTATTGCATGTTCAATGATGACATACAGGTTAGAACTTAGAAGTTAGAACCTTTCTGCTTTAATTTCTGAAATGACATTTAAAGATCAAAATTTATGCTAATATTTTTTTATTAAAGTTATTCCATATTCATGGCTTTTTAGGGAACCGCTGGCGTTGCATTAGCTGGACTACTTGGAGTTGTTAGAGCACAAGGCCGGCCGTTATTAGATTTTGTAAACCAAAAGATTGTTGTTGTTGGAGCTGGAAGGTAGTGAAAAAATAAATAAGATTATAATAAATAGTAATAATGTTACTATTAATACTAATGTAGAGTATTTCTGATATATAATATATATTCTGTATTTTGTTTTCAGTGCAGGGCTTGGTGTTCTTAATATGGCCTATCAGGCTGTTTCAAGAATGACAGGAACAACAGCAAATCCTCAGTTTTACTTAATTGATAAAAATGTATGGTTGCACTTACCAGTTATCTTTCACTTTCTATACTGGTCGTCAGTGGCGGATCTAGGATTCACGCCAAGCGGTAACGTTTTATAAATAAGCGGTAACGAAATCGGAAAAGCGTCAAATTTTTCCAAAATTTTCACTAATTTTACACTACCGCCGGAACGCCAAGCGGTAGCGGGCGCTCCCCCTTGTATACAGATACATCCGCCCCTGCTGGTCGTCTACCTACATTTACATCAGAGGTGATATAAAAGGGTTAAATCCACTTAGTAACGTATAAGTCGTGTGCTTACAATGATTTAGTCAACAATATGAACTTGGAGTCGTCTTGGACTGTAGGTCTTACATAAAAATAATAATTCTTTTTGCGAAAATTCTAAAAGACAGTAGTTTGCAAAGGGGATTTATGACAGAATATGGAAATGTAAATGCAAAGATATCTTTAAGTTATGAATTTTGGTTGTCGCAGGGTTTGATTACAACAGAGAGAAGCGGTGTTGACCCGTCAGCTGCACCATTTGCAAAAGCCATTGGTGAAGTTCAAAGGATAGGACTCCAAGAAGGATCTGATCTCCTTGAAGTGGTACATTTTTTATTTATAATTTATGAATTCTTTTAATTTAAAAGGGCCCATCTTCTTTTTCCGTTTCTAAATCTAGATTCTTTTAATCTTTTGCAGGTAAAAAAGGTCAAGCCTCATGTCCTTCTAGGTTTATCAGGGGTTGGAGGTATTTTCAATGAACAGGTGAGTAGTATTTTCACTGTGGTTTGCCCTAAATCTATAGCATTTCTTTATAAAGATATTAAAAATACTTTAAAATTTGCTTTGTTGTGTCCTTTTCGTTACAAGTCATATCTTGTAATTATATGTAAACATTCAGGTGCTTAAAGCTATGCGAGACTCGGACTCCCCTAAACCTGCTATTTTTGCCATGTCAAATCCCACAGATAATGGTTTGTTTTTGTAAAGGCCTCATATATCTTCTTTTATGGGAACCATCAGTTTTTTTCGGTTAATTTTTGTAATTTTATAAAACAGCTGAATGCACTGCTGCTGATGCTTTCAAACATGCTGGTGACAACATAGTTTTCGGGAGCGGGAGCCCTTTCCAGAATGTCGATCTCGGTATTTTTTTTCAGCTAATTCCTATTTTTTCTGTATAAAGTTTCGCTACTTTTGTCTATTGCTTCATATCAACTTAATTGATACATGTGCAGAAAATGGGAAGATTGGCTATGTAAATCAAGCAAATAATATGTATCTGTTTCCCGGGTATATGCTTATAATATATGTGTGTGTGTGTGTTCATAGTTGCTGTTTTTTTATTGAAAATCGGTCATTTTTTTATCTGATATCTTTTGCTTATCCAGTATTGGTTTGGGAACTCTGCTTTCTGGTGCTCGTATCGTATCTGACGGAATGCTGCAAGCAGCATCTGAATGGTATGAACTAAATAAAAGCTAATCACTGTATTAAAATAAAATATTTAATATATTTCCAACATATAAAATGACTACACAGGTGAATTCTAGCTAATTATTTTGGTGTATACAGTCTTGCGTCGTATATGACAGAAGAGGAGATCCAGAAGGGTAAATTCTATCCATCTATTGGCAGTATTCGAAATATTACTGCTGAAGTAGGAGCTGCTGTGCTTCGGACTGCAGTCATTGAAGAAGTAGCCGAAGGACGTGGTGATGTGGGACCCAAAGAGCTCACAAACATGTCAAAGGTACATTTCAATTCTCCACAATTTTAACAGTAGAATTATGTTTGTTCAATATAGCGAACGACGTTAATCAGGCTTAATTATAATGTTGAATGCAGGAAGAAACTGTGGAATATGTAACGAGCAACATGTGGTATCCTGTTTACAGTCCCCTTGTTCACGAGAAATAAAGTGGCCCGCATGAGGCTGTGCAGAATGCAGATAGTAAAAACTGATTGCGTCATAAGAGGGCCTGTTAGCGGCTAAAATATGTGGCTAGGGAGAACTCAACTTGTTTGTTGTTGAGGTTCTGTAGATCAATTAACCGAAACCAATTTTGATATTTGAGTTTGACCATCATTTGTGGTCGTCCATGTAGAATGTTACCTTATTATATTTCATTATAATATAATTTATAAATTGGGTTTTGGTTTTTGCTGGTAAAATTTTCATGTAGAAGATGTTATCATTCACTAGAAAAATATATTTTAGGAAAGTTTTCGAGTAAAAAAGTGGCATTGTTTTATACACATTTTTTTTAAAATGTATAACTGGCGGATTTTAAATTATCGATACGAATACAAATGAAACCAAAACTTTTGGGTGACAATAAAGTTATTTGTTACCTTAGATACCTCTGTTAATAGAAAATTTGAATGCAGGGTTATTGTAAAAATGGGTATGATTGTGAGAAGTATAAGAAGTGTTATAAGCCATTAGATATTGTAATTAACGGTTGAGATCAAAAGGGGGTTAAATGTAAATTGTGTTTTATGTATAGGGTCTGATACTCTGATTTGACATTTTGAGGGCTGATAGTGTCTTTTAACCCATTCAAAATAAGGAAAATGTATCTTTACAAAAACCCCCTGATATCACGCACAAGCCTTCAAAATTGGAGATCAAACATATCAATTGCTGAAAATCGCTAAACCCCGTTGTGTTACAAACTTCATCGTCTCCTTCATTATTCATTGTTATCTCGAAAAAAAATTAGAGCTTTTTGATTTTGCAATCGTCATCGTGTTTTTTGGGAGAAAGATCCAAGAGCTGCAAGCGTATAGTGTGTTACGGATTCAAGAAAGTCATCTATGAGAAAACGGAAGCAACGTGTTGCATCAGTTGCATGGTGATAATTGAAAGCATGCTTCTACACAAGGATTAGAATTTGTAGGTACAACATGTTCGCGGGACAACCATTTTTATGAAGAGACGAAGGATATGAACATCAACCGATAAAAAAAAAATCAGGTGCACGTGTTTCTTTTTTACTTTGATTGTTAGTTAGGAATAAGTGGATTGTATATTGTATTTTTATTTTCGGGGTGAAAATTTGGGGAAATTAGTCATGTCACATCCCTTGTGCGTTTTTAAAACTCTAGTTCTTACACATTGAGGACAATATGTACTTCAAGTGTGGGGATGGGGGAGTAGTAAAAATTTTCGATTTTGACCCATGCATTTAAACACTACACATTGAGGACAATGTTTGCCTCAAGTGTGGGGATGAGGGAAAATTTCAAAAAAAAAAAAAAAATTTCAAAAATTTTCTTGTTTCAAAAGCGATCTTAAAAGCACAAGTAACTAAGTCAACGAGGGATGTCACAACCCATTTGGTCTTTTGTCATGGTCAAGTTCGAATTAATAACATGACGGGTATCGGGTGGTTAGTTGGGAATAATCCGCCTAAGAAACTAGTATATCATGCATATCACATATCATACCCTTATACGTGAGGTTTGAGCCACTTTTATATCATAGAGTTACATTTACATGTTTCTTTGTTGAGTGGACCATTAGTCGCGTATTGTAGAACTTGCAACCTTTGATACGTTCAAGACCATAGACCGAATACAAGCACGAGAATGATTAAGGCATTAGGTAAACCTTTTCTTTTTACACCATTTTTATATCCTTACCCAAAAATTACCCCTTAGTAGCCAACTTTGAGCCTAAACCTTTCGTTTGATAACCCACTTAGCCCATAACCATAAGCCTTTTCTTTTTAAACCCGTGTGATGAAAATTCGATTTTAGGAACGTAAGTTTGTATAGTTGTGAAAAAAAAAATTCAGAAAATGTTGCGAAAAAGAATGAAAAACCATTGAGAAAAATCCCCACACTTGTCTTTTGCTTGCCCTCAAGAAAATCTGTTTTTCACTTTCACGTGGGTCGAACAACGAATACACATCCCATTCCCCGAGACAAGGGTTAAGGTCTATTGTCATACAAAAGTTCACATTCTTTACAATCTACACATATTTAACGGTAAAGTGAAGAATCACATATAATAATGGTTATCTAAGATTAACCCGCCCGTAAAACTAACAAGTCATGCATATCCCTCACAATGTTCTCTCCACTCGGCTTAAAATTTGGCTAATATGTATAATGTATTAGCACTACAATCAATTAATCGCTCAAAACCGGTTAGAACACGTACCCGCATAGGCTTGCAACCCAATCGTTCTCCACCATTGATCACGACTACTAAGCACAAGTCAAAAGGTCTTTGAAGGGTTGTAACGGGGCTGGGCTAAAGGTAGGGAAAAGGATATTTTAAAGTGGCTAAGGTGATGAAAATTCGATCTTTATTACAACGCAACTATTTTAAACTCAAGTACACTATAAACGTCAACTCCAAGGCAATGATTTTCGCCTTTTATTCAATAACTAGAAACACATATTTTTGGATTTTTCTCAATGGTTTTTCATTCTTTTTCGCAACATTTTCTGAATTTTTTTTTTCACAACTATACAAACTTACGTTCCTAAAATCGAATTTTCATCACACGGGTTTAAAAAGAAAAGGCTTATGGTTATGGGCTAAGTGGGTTATCAAACAAAAGGTTTAGGCTCAAAGTTGGCTACTAAGGGGTAATTTTTGGGTAAGGATATAAAAATGGTGTAAAAAGAAAAGGTTTACCTAATGCCTTAATCATTCTCGTGCTTGTATTCGGTCTATGGTCTTGAACGTATCAAAGGTTGCAAGTTCTACAATACGCGACTAATGGTCCACTCAACAAAGAAACATGTAAATGTAACTCTATGATATAAAAGTGGCTCAAACCTCACGTATAAGGATATGATATGTGATATGCATGATATACTAGTTTCTTAGGCGGATTATTCCCAACTAACCACCCGATACCCGTCATGTTATTAGTTCGAACTTGACCATGACAAAAGACCAAATGGGTTGTGACATCCCTCGTTGACTTAGTTACTTGTGCTTTTAAGATCGCTTTTGAAACAAGAAAATTTTTGAATTTTTTTTTTTTTTTTGAAATTTTCCCCCATCCCCACACTTGAGGCAAACATTGTCCTCAATGTGTAGTGTTTAAATGCATGGGTCAAAATCGAAAATTTTTACTACTCCCCCATCCCCACACTTGAAGTACATATTGTCCTCAATGTGTAAGAACTAGAGTTTTAAAAACGCACAAGGGATGTGGCATGACTAATTTCCCCAAATTTTCACCCCGAAAATAAAAATACAATATACAATCCACTTATTCCTAACTAACAATCAAAGTAAAAAGAAACACATGCACCTGATTTTTTTTTTATCGGTTGATGTTCATATCCTTCGTCTCTTCATAAAAATGGTTGTCCCGCGAACATGTTGTACCTACAAATTCTAATCCTTGTGTAGAAGCAACGTGTACTTGTTGTTTAGGTCGATAGTCACTGCCGATTGTTGTTTAGGATGTTGATTCCCAAGAAACGTATTTTTTTGGTTTTGATCAATATGTGGGTAAAATGGATACTAAATACACAATCATATAAACTATGTAGACATATACTAAAAATAAAATAATACTCTAACTGTCTTATTAAAACACCCTGAAAAATACTCATGAATACTCATCCTCGGACATTTCCTCCGATTCATAATCTGCTTCTTCCTCTCCTTATGAGGTATCATCATTTTTTCCCTTGAGGGGTACATGCACGTACACTCTCGACCGTGGTATATAACACCTTCTGAATGAAAAAAAAATCCTGGGTCCGTCATTGGCAATAATATTATTTTTATTCATGATATAAATTTTATTAAAACTTGAGATCTATCTAGTATAAGTATATCATATTGAGTACAACTTAGTTTTTGATAAATTTAATATCACAATGTGGATAAAAACAAATTTATTGCATTCATTATGTATAAATGTTATAAAATAGAACAAACTTGAAAAAAAAATTCACGTCTAACTTAAAGCATCCGGGGATTGGAGACCACTCAACCTTTGGATATCATGGTTAAGTGATCCACACTTTTAATGTTGCATTATTTTCACCTAGTGTAGAGTTTTCCAATGCAACCATTTGTGCTAGCAACTAGTTTTGTTAAGCTAGTAGTCAATAATTAGTTAAACATGTACAAACAACATTTTCTTCCAAGCAAAGTCTCACGAAACAATTATTTTAGAAAAAAAAAAAAGTTGAATCTGAAAAAGCAATACAGACCAAAATGATAAAATACATAGATACCCATAAATATTTGGTGATCGACCCATAACTTTTTATGAATGTGAAAACATAAAAAATGATACGACAATAAGGAAAATTCTATGTCGCTATGAGCACGCTATATACATGAATCAACGATAAGCTTATATTTTTATTGAAATAATTATTAATTAATTATTTCATCCAACGTTTTATCATGAAAATCATATTAATTATTATTTCATCCAATGTTTTATCATGAAAATCATATTCGATTTTGTAAAAAAGAATAACCAACTTTTTGTGTGTTAGTCACTTGCATATATCACGAATCTAATTCCATGTGTAGGCGATAATCCTTGCATAACACGGAATTGTTCTGTGTGCCTCAAATCATAAACGCGTGATTTAAAAGAAAAGTTTTTGTTCTACCTAGAAACTTTTGCAAAAAGTGATATGGGTTGAACGGTCATAAGTTCAATAAGCATCTTAACTAGGTAGATATGGTTCTATTTTAACTATTCTTCTTGTTTATGTTTAATAGTAAGTCAAGTCGTTTTTAATCTCTTTATATAATAAAATAACCAAATCTCTTTATTATATAATAAAATAACCATTATTATTGTTTGGTTTCATATTGGTTGACCGTTCAAAACAAGTTTTACCAAAAACTTCGAACACTATTTAACAATATAGCGTTATGTGCTCTAGATGTAAGAAGACGGAAATTTGTTGTGGAGGTTCGGGAATCAAACATAAGCACCACCACGCATGTATATGGGCATAATGATTTACCCCTCTCATGTTGGTCGAATGTTGCGTATTTGACACATAATGATTTATTAGAAAGTTATATAGTTGGTTTTGTTATATTGATTAAATTAAGTGGGGGTTTAGTTCAGTTTGATTCTAGACGGTTTTTAAACCAACCAACAAACCAAACCAAACCAATTTTAAGAAAAAAAATTGCATATTCGAGAAACCAAAACGATGGATGGTTCAACCAATTTCGATGTTATGAACTTTGAACCACAATGTGAACACCAAAATCTTAATACTGAAAACCTCTTATAGCACTTTATATTTGTAAAGGCTAAAATTCTTTAGCAATGCAAATCTTCTCAATGAACAATCTTTTATTCTACTTTAGATACGAAAAAAAAACATAGTTGTGTCAAATGACTTATTTACATGAAAGAAAGCCTTCCATCATTTTCCTACAACTGGTAGGCCCTGCAGATCAGTGTGTGTTCCTGCTCGAGCCCCATCACCATTGTCATCCTTATTATTTGCTCCCTCTTTCATTTTCTTACATTCAGACTCTATACCGTTCTCAGTCTCACCACTGGCTCTCTTAGATGGTTGTTTGTTGGAGGTTTCTGTTTCCGACTGATCTGCACTTGCAACATCTCCGGCTTTGGCTTTGGCCCTGAGTTCGGCTCTTATAGCAAGCCATTCCTTACAAGTCTCGCAGCTGCTTCCCCCTAGCCTTTTGCCCAATGGTTCTGTCATTCTTAACACCACCAAAACCATGAAAACTGCCTTAGACCCAAATCGAATAGCACGAAAACAATAATAAGGATGATCATGTGTCACATGAAAACTTCAATTTCTAATAAGTAGGAAACTAGCTAATGAGAATAACATAAGAGCTTTACTATTGTTGCAAAACAACCAGAATTGAGGAAATAGCTTCTAAACAAAAGCAAAAAAATTAGCAATGCTTTTAAAGTATAGTCATAGGAAATGCTAACCTACCCCCGACCTTCGTTCCGGATCGTTCATACCAGAAACGGGTACAGAATCGTACCGATCGCTCAAGGTACACGATCCGGATCACTCTAATTGATAGTTTTCGAATTTTTAGATTATTGTATTCTGTTCATGAAATTCGCGTACCGGATGGATCAAATTGCTGATTGGGATCGTAATAAAACACGTACCGGTTAATTCTAGGTCGTTAGATTGGAATCCGAACAGCCTTTGCACACTAATTTTTGAAGGAATTGATCCAAATTTGTCACAACCCCCGATCCCTAAATCCCGAGAAGGGCAGTCGCGAACCAGTTTTGGTGGTATCACGTTATTACTTATTTGGCAGCGGAAATTTTCATCAGGTCCGTAGTTAGGAAATATTAAATCAGAGTAAACCACCATATTTTATAATATTAAGCACATGGGTAAAACCCAAGTTTTCATTACAAACTGATTTACAGGGGTAAATCCCACTTTATTGAAATAAACGCTTTCTTTTATTTAGGTAACTTTTATAGCCACTTTTCCAAGCCTTCAGTGTTGTCCAGCTGGCTTCTAATTGGCTTTCACATTGTGTTACCTGAAACGCGTTTTAAAAAGGTTTTGTCAGTGGAAAATACTGGTGAGTGAATCTCAGTTTAATCAAGAATTATTAAATTAATTTAAACAGTATTGAGGGCGATTACAATGTTTATATCTACCCAATTACTCATTCAGTAGTGTCAAGTCTGACTAGAGGGTCATATTACGCATTGGCTAACTCTTTGTCCAATGGTAACGTTACTCACATATTGTATACAAAACCCCAACATACCGGCCGTAATTGTAGAATTACAAGGACTCAATCACTGCTAAATTGCATTGTAAAAGGTTAAGGTTTTGTAAAAACTGTTAACAAAAAAAGGAGATTACTCACATTGCTATCTTAGGGTTTTCAATAGTGATTTCCTGGGAATAATCTATAATTTACACAAATTGATGTGTGTAAAATGCAACATATAAATCACATCAATTGAGGCATAAAACTAACCCTTTTTAGTACTAATGTTGGAAAAAGAGTGTTTTTGTCTTCCTTTTGTATTTCCAGGATAAAATGAGCTCAAATTCACAAAAGAAGCAAAAAGACAGCTAATTCTAGCATAAATACAAGAAAAGGAACAAAAGTGGATTGCCCGACCCCTCAACGACATCCTCCCAAGCATAAAAGAGAAGTCAGAGGACTGAACACGCCCCGTGCTCAGCCAGCACGGGGCCGTGCCCAAGAAGCAGCAGAAAAGACAAACCTATAGAAGCTTCTATTACCCACCACGGGGCCGTGCCCAGTGAGCACGGGGGCGTGGCGAAAGTACAGCAGGCGCATTAATTGTAATTGCGAATTACAATTAATGAAGAGAGAGTGTGTCAGACGGGCACGGGGGCGTGTCCAGCGGACACGGGGCCGTGCCCAGCCTTCTGTTCAGCCTATAAATAGGAGTGCTTGGTTTCATTTCAACTCATCCCTTGGCACACCACCTCTCTCACACTTCATCCACCACCCACCACCATCACAACACCATCATCCACCACCATCATCCATTGTCCATCATAGAGTGTGTGAGTCATCTCGGGATCCAAGATTGATCGTAAGAGTTCTTGACAATCAAGGCCATGTTTGCCTAAGTCTCTTACATCACTTGGTGAAGACAAGTGTTTAGTATAATACTTTTTATTTTTAATATTTTGCACTTTTTATTTGGTTTTGTATTAATGACTTTAATAACTAGTTACTTATGTTGAAGGTGATCTTTCCTTATCGTTTGTCCGTGGTGTCTTGGCATTATTTTACTGTCTATATAAAATAAAAGATTTTCACCATTCATATCTCCACGGTTTATATGGAGGTATGTTGGCTACCTGGTCGGGGGTTAAGGGAACGGTTTAGTAAGGGTCTTGCCCTTGTTCAGCGTTAAGAGGTCCTGCAAGGGACCTGGGTCAAATTTAGTAGGATCTCCTTCAATGCCCATAGGTATTGGATGGCGGGGATCCAAACTCTTTGACCCCCTCGTAAGTTAACTACTATTAATACTATAACCCGGCTATTTAGGACTGTATCCCTGCTGACTCAGACTACTTAGCCGAGGGTAACGTCACCGCCAAAAGCGGGGCCTACCATAATTTGCATTAATAACTTAATTCATTATCTTCTAATAATCCAACCCTTTAGGATTGTATCCTTGCTGACTCAAACTACTGGGTTGAGGGTAACGTCGCCTTCAAAAGAGGGGCCTACTACAATAACTAAGATAATCTCTTAAACAAGTGCAAAAGTGCGAAAATAATCAAAGGTTATACTAATACACGAGTCGGATCCAAGTGATTCATCTTGTCTATCTGTTTTTATTTTATTTCATTTTTCAGCATTTAGTTAGTTTTTATTTTCTTAGTTTAAAAACCTTTTCTAACCTTTTTGATTTGATTAGACGTTGAGGATAAACCGGTACTAAAAGCTCTTGTGTCCTTGGACGACCTCGGTATCTTACCAACACTATACTACGTCCACGATGGGTGCACTTGCCCATATGTGTGTTTAGTGTTAGTGAATATCGTGTTTTATAAATTTAAAACTTGGCTAAAAGTGTAAAAAGGGCTTAAATATACATTAAAAATATATTACACTACACGCACATCAAGTTTTTGGCGCCGCTGCCGGGGACACAAGGATTTTAAGAAAGTTAGGAATCAACGGCCTAATCATATTTTTATTTTTCTTTTTATTTTTTAGGATTTTTCTTAGTTTTTCAGCTTCTGCAGAGCTCAGCACGGGTCGTGCCCGCTGAACACGCCCCCGTGCTCAATCATTGGAACTGGCAATCCTGTTTTAAGTCAGACAGTAAGCTGAACACGGGGCCGTGCTCACTCAACACGCCCCCGTGCCCAAGATTCACTTACTGAAAACAGAACCGTTAGATCCCGGCGGTTGGTAATTTCTGACATAAACATGAGTGATAGTAATTCTTTTTACTTCCGGCACTCTTATGGTACGTGGTGTTAATTATGTGGAGGCGAACATGAAGAATTGAAATGTTACTTTCTAAATTATAGGCCCCACTATATAGACCCACCAATTCCTTATAACCTTAAGAGGGGCGAAAGTAAAAATAAGCACTATCTCTCCCTCGAATGCGCCCAGCCAGATATTCTAGGAGAAATGCTCATTGACGAGTTATTTCAACTAGAAGAGCTAATTCTAAATTGGTCAAAAGAACTTAGGAAGGATTTTATTGATCCACCCCGAGACGATGGCCATGAAGAAATGTTGGAACCGCATTCCGACAACCTCGTTGCTCCCAAAAATACCTTCATACCTAGCGAAGACTTGGACGATAGTCGTCCCTGTGCCGATTGTGCCATGAAGGACTCTCCATCGACTTCGTTCGGTGCATACATAGACCTGAGCAATTCGGCATACAACTTCTTTAACGAGAGCCCGGGAAAGGGTTGGACTTGTCCACCTAGAATGAAAATAGGAATTACCCTCACCGACAACCTCTTGCGTTCTCGCCTTAGTCTAGGGCAATTAAGGTATCTTAGGCACTTTGGGGTTGTTCCAATCAATCAAGAGCCACCCGATACGGGTAAGTTCCTTAAAAAAACTAGACAACTTCATAAAATAGTCCCTCGACACGGGGTCGTGTCCAGCCAACACGCCCTCGTGTTCACCAAAAGATTCCCTTCTGATCAGTACGTCAGAATACGGACAAACTGTGTCAGAACTCCACCTGCACACGGGGCCGTGTCCAACGAGCACGGGGCCGTGTCCAGGATGCTGTCGTTTTCTATAAATGCAGCCAAGAATTCTGCATATTTGGACCAACTTGGGATAGAGATTTGAAGGAATTTTCTCTCAAACTATCTTAGGTAAGTCTAAAAGAAGGTTCCAACAACCTATCTTGTCCTTTCCTCTTCTAGCCATTTCCTTCTTCTCCATCTTTCTCCAAGAAATACCATTAAAAGTTTGAATTCTTCAAACTTTGTGGTAGGAAGCAATGAGTCTTGTTCAAGGGATCTTGGTAAAAATATGTTATGTAACATTGTTTTAAGTTATTAATGTTTAAAAAGACCCCACAAGTTCAGAAAATAACTTAAAATTTCAAGTCTCCTTGCTTCAAAATTCTGCAGAAAGATGAACACGGGGCCGTGCTCATTGAGCACGGGGCCGTGTCCGGATTACTGTCTCAGCAAATAAACTATTTTTCAGTTTATTTTTCGTAGAATGTCGAGTGAAAACAGTGAAACATCTTCCGTGCATTCATCAAACAGCCGAAGAGGAAGGAGGCCCTCCGTTGAAGCTACACTTGTACACTATGTGATAGCATTAAGGGAAGCTCTCGACGAAATGACGTCAGTAGAGGAGGTCCTAATCGACCGTATTAACGATCTTACGGTGGGACTCGAAAGCAGCTTCCAAGAAATTAACCTCTTGCACCAGAGGTTAAATATTCTTGTAGCACCCCCCGGTGGAACCAGTCCTTCCACAACAGGATTGGAACTTGGCACTCGGGATTAACAACCCTACCGGGTGGGAAGACTTTCCGGCGGAACCTCGCATGGAGCACCAACAAGAGATCCCGGTGGAAATCGAAACTCCTCAAACTAATGCCAATGAGCCTTCTTTTCTCCTTCCAAGGGAGGTGGATGAGTGGCTCGCCGACATGTGAGGAAAGCCACACCCGGAAGAAGGAGTTTTAAAGACCTTGTCTAACCAAGATTAGTAGCTTCTTGGAAATTTTGCTAATTAAAATAAAGTATGGGCTAGAAACTCCATGGTTTACTATTTCCTTGTTTTTATATTTAGTAATGTCTCTCTATGGTTGCAATGAAATGATGGTTTTTAAAGTTTGATGGTTCATAATGAATAAAACACACTCATGGTGGTAAAGGATGAAAAGGGGAACGAGAAAAATGGACCCATGCACAAGAACAAGGCAACCCGACACAAATTTCTCCGTTATAGAAGGTTCAACACGGGCCGTGCCCAACCAACACGGCCCCGTGCTGAACCCCCTGCAGGAAAATGCCCAGTTCAGGTAACTGGACACGGGTCGTGTTCACCAGACACGCCCCTGTGTCCAGGCTTCTGTCTCATTTCTTAAATTTTTGTTACTGGCACCTGAACACGGGGCCGTGTCCGGTCTCCACGGGACCGTGTCCAGACTGCCAGTAACATAAATCTTTGCTTTTTAACACCACATTACACATCCAATCAACCTAAAAATTTATTTTTGGGACACATTGAGGACAATGTGTAATTTAAGTGTGTGTGTGGGGGGGGGGGGGGCTAAAACCTTGAAATTTTGCAAGTCCTAAAAACAAGCCTTACACAAAACTCTATTGGAACCGCTAAACACCCCAAAATTTTTTCAAAAATTTTCATTTTTTTTTACTTGTCTAAAGTTTAAGTTAGGAATCCTAAGATTAATAAGGTTATATTTTTATAATTTTACAACCGAGAGCGTCGTGATAACAAGAACCAACATAAGAAAATTATGAAACGGCATGACAAATTTAGTTAAAATATGATTATATATACTTGATCACATAAAAACCCATTCCCACAAAACTGAGTTTTGAGCCTTTATTGAGCATACAAAATTACATCTTTAAACTAAATGCTCATTTTTCGTTTCTAGTGTGAATAGCCGCTTGGTTCTTACGACTCTAGAACTTGCCACGACGATTCATTCCCGGTCCTTACCAACTTAAACCCAAGTAAGTAAATGATGGAAGCATTAGGACTAACTATTTTTCTTTCTACACCATTATTTTTCAATTTTTTTTACCACCTACCCAAAATCCCCCTAGATAACCCCTTTGAGCCTAAACCTTTCATTTCTTTACCCTAAAACCTTTTTACCCACAAAAAAAACCCTTTTTATTTTTCACCCTTTATTTTAGTAACAAGCTCGGTTTTTTCGTGTGACTAAAAAAAATGATGATGAAGTTAAAATAAACAAACAAAGCTATTAAAAAAAAGCTTGTTTGGAGAAATACTTCGAAATAAAAAGTCACTAAAAACAAAGTGTTTTACGAAAACCGACGCTTTTTACGCTTTTCGCCCTTTTTCTAACCACTAACCCAACCACCCACCTTTAGCCCAAGCCTAACCCTTCACCCAAAAAAAAGTCCTCTTGATATTTACAAAGGTATATAGTTAAAAAGGAGGAGGATTGATTGCTTGGCAAGCTTATGGTAGAAATAAGTTCCATGTCGCTCTCGAGTGATTCACTAAAAATACACCTTCGGCCGAGTGTTGAGTGATCCCCCGTGAGGTATGTGAACTTGTATATAAATGAAATTTTAAAGAGGCATGTTATGCCCAAATAAGTAATTTCTCTTATGAAACGTTCTAAATAAATCATAACGAATAGGATTGTAAATAAATAAAAATAAAACCCAAAAAAAATCTTGGATTCCCGATACTCTATGACAAACCAAAAACCTTCTCTTCTACCTATTCCATTTGGGAGTGTAAGCCACATATTAAAGAGTTTTGCTTGAGGACAAGCAAAAGTTCAAGTGTGGGGGTATTTGATGTGTGTAAAATGCAACATATAAATCACATCAATTGAGGCATAAAACTAACCCTTTTTTAGTACTAATGTTGGAAAAAAAGTGTTTTTGTCTTCCTTTTGTATTTCCAGGATAAAATGAGCTCAAATTCACAAAAGAAGCAAAAAGACAGCTAATTCTAGCATAAATACAAGAAAAGGAACAAAAGTGGATTGCCCGACCCCTCAACGGCATCCTCCCAAGCATAAAAGAGAAGTCAGAGGACTGAACACGCCCCGTGCTCAGCCAGCACGGGGCCGTGCCCAAGAAGCAGCAGAAAAGACAAACCTATAGAAGCTTCTATTGCCCACCACGGGGCCGTGCCCAGTGAGCACGGGGGCGTGGCGAAAGTACAGCAGGCGCATTAATTGTAATTGCGAATTACAATTAATGAAGAGAGAGAGTGTCAGACGGGCACGGGGGCGTGTCCAGCGGACACGGGGCCGTGCCCAGCCTTCTGTTCAGCCTATAAATAGGAGTGCTTGGTTTCATTTCAACTCATCCCTTGGCACACCACCTCTCTCACACTTCATCCACCACCCACCACCATCACAACACCATCATCCACCACCATCATCCATTGTCCATCATAGAGTGTGTGAGTCATCTCGGGATCCAAGATTGATCGTAAGAGTTCTTGACAATCAAGGCCATGTTTGCCTAAGTCTCTTACATCACTTGGTGAAGACAAGTGTTTAGTATAATACTTTTTATTTTTAATCTTTTGCACTTTTTATTTGGTTTTGTATTAATGACTTTAATAACTAGTTACTTATGTTGAAGGTGATCTTTCCTTATCGTTTGTCCGTGGTGTCTTGGCATTATTTTACTGTCTATATAAAATAAAAGATTTTCACCATTCATATCTCCACGGTCTATATGGAGGTATGTTGGCTACCTGGTCGGGGGTTAAGGGAACGGTTTGGTAAGGGTCTTGCCTGTCACACCCCAACCGATGGCGGAAACATCGGGATGAGACGAACAAATCGCTCAAAAGCATCATAACACTATTTGTGACAATATAGATTAAATCAAATTTCATAAATGACTAAATTCAAATACATTGATTCAAATAAAGACAAATTGCAACAAACATGGTTTATTATTAAAATGGGTATCTAGTCCATCCTAACTTGATTCTTCAACATCTTGACTGTCAACCTGCAACATGTATTAAAATAGAGTTTCAATGCAAAAGCAAAGAGCGATTATACAAGTTTGTTTACATAGCATAATAGAATAAAAACTCATATCCAACATGAACATAATAAAATAGTTTCAACGTGCTAGTTTACGTAGTCCAAGTGATAGCCCAAGTTTCCCAATGCGTTAAAGTACCTAACCCAAAGTTTCACGGGAGGTTGATATGTCTCCTCCTAACAATACCCCTCGACTACAAATGGGGGAGGTGCATTATCCCTATAGCTCTAAAATTGGCGGATGTTACAGTCTCCCCTACTTTAGGAGATTTCGTCCTCGAAATCTAAGATTAACGTATTTTCAAAAAAAATTTAGAACAATCCACATGCCATACTTAGTTAACAAGATTAACGTATCCCTGGCATGTGAATACACAGGTCAACCCATCGAGTATGTTAAGTTGTGGCTTCTTATGAAGTTAATGACAAGTTTATCACATAAAGTTTCACCCAAGTAACACGAATCCAGTATAACGTATTAGCATGCACGTGAAATAAATTCCAAAATTTTTGAAAAGGAACGTTCAATCATAAAATTTCATTGAGAACGAAGAAAAGTTGGTAACTACCTCCGAGGTAAGAGAATCACCTCTAGCTCGTTGGTGAAGTTAGAAAGTGAGTGGAGCTAATCATCAAGGTTTGGGAATCACCCCTATCTTGATGATAAGTTTCCATTTTTTTCAAGTTTCATGTTTAAATGGATAGAGTAAGTTTCAAATAAGTTTCAAGTGTCATGTGCGTTTAATATAAAATACATGTTGCATCCCAAAGTGTAAAGGGAAAAAGGGATCGAGTATACTCACGTTGGTTGCATATGAAGATTTCTTGAATAACGCACGAGGAAAAATAGAGAAATCCACACGAGAAGAACTACCCTAACAATAATAAAATGCGAAATACTAAATATAACGTACACAACAAAACTAATTAAAGTTATTATTTATTTAAGTTTATTTATTCGCATGATGCGTCTTGTGTCACCAGGGTATCCTAGACCCCGATAGATCCAGGTGAGATCAAAGATACTACACCTCTTGTAAAGTTAGGAGTTAACCCGACTATCTACCATTGCGAATAGGTATAAATGCTAAACGTTAAAGTATTTAACATGCTTGGTTTGTTTAATAAATCATAAGTTTGTGAGATTTTGTATAATTAAATTCTTTTATTTTATTCTTACACATATATAATTTATTGTTAAGTTTAGTTTTTTTTTTTTTTTTTAAAGATTTGTTTTGTAAATATTCTGATTAAAAATATATTTATCAATAATAAACCCTAACAAAATAAATATATGCATTTGCTTGATAACTTCAACGTATAGAGAAAAAAAATATTAATTATCTATTAAAGAAATCCTTTCAATAAGACTATGAAACACAATTGGCTAAAACTCAATTCTAATGTTGGATCTTGTAAGTCCATGTTATATATAAAAAAAAAAACATGCAACTTGTCTTCCTTCAACCAAATAACTCAGCCGACATAACCGTCACCCACCATGATGATGTTTATTTGAAATGGGTTCCATGTTATAGTTATTCAAACAGTTCATCTGGTTTTATTAAAAAAAAAACGACAAACTAATTACTCGATTTACTAGGATCTAGTTGTTTTGTTTGGATTTGTTTTAACATCAAAACATAAGACTTCAACAGGGAATTAAATGAGAAAATCGAACAAGGAAAAAGGTATACCGAAACGAGTCGAGACCTAGAACAGAACCGACGTGAACCCGAGTTGAGCCAAGCCCCGAACCATGACCGGAAGCCAAATCTGACCGTTCGTTTTGAAGTCATAAATTGAACCACGTGTGTACCGAACCAAACCTCAAGCCAACCATAACCCGAACCCGAGTCTGGACTGAACCGAGCCACGTCTGACCGGGTTCCGACTGAACCGCGCCCTGAACGTCATTGCCGCCGCCGTAGACGGAAACGCAGCAGACAACAGCGCCATTGTCGTCGTCGCTTTCTCTCTCTCTGCTTCGCGACGCCGTGCGTCGCCACCCTAGGGTGGTGGCCGACCGGAGCTCCTCCGACGACTGGATATGTGGAGGTGAAGAAGGGATTCCTTGTTTCTTTTTTTTTTTTTTTTTTTGAGTGTTTTCAGCAGGAATCGAGAGGGAGAGGGGGAAAAATGGGAGGTGGCTGCCAAAAATGAAAGAGGATTAGGGATTCAATTCTTTTAAGTAGTTAGGTTAAGTGTGAGTTAAATGGGCTTGGGATTTAATGTTAAGTTGTTGCTTGTAAAAAAATAAAAATAAAAAAAGGAGTTAAGGGGTGCTTTAGTCCGATCACACATCTGCCATCTTTAGTCTTTTTATAAATATTTATTTTTTTGTTTTAATCAACATGATATTAATATGCAATGTTGTCCTAATTTAACCCACTTTACCAATTATCATATTATGTTGAAATGAGCATAAAAGAAAACAAAGCAAACAACCACAATGGACTTGCAGCTGCAAGCCCTTAATGTTTTTATTTATTTTTTTGACATAAAAGATAAGTATTAGTAAAGTATGTCATGCACTTATTATGATATTATAAGCAAATGGGAGGTTGGATAAGAAAACAACTTAAACAGCCATTAATATTACTATAAAACTATAGTGTAATGATTTTTGTATAAATATTTATCACAGATAATTGCATTGATAATTTTAAACACTTATCTTATCATTTGAAATATTATTAAAAAAATAAAAATAAAAAAAA
The DNA here is from genome assembly GCF_002127325.2 of Helianthus annuus. Lineage (NCBI taxonomy): Eukaryota > Viridiplantae > Streptophyta > Magnoliopsida > Asterales > Asteraceae > Helianthus > Helianthus annuus. The sequence continues at coordinate 192,511,079 of NC_035436.2, read as the reverse complement.
CTTAAACGACCTAAATTTAAAAGACACATACGTCCAACCAAATCTTGATAAAATTGGGTCATTATCAAATTAATCTTTTTATACAATAAAAAATTAGATAATATGACTTTTATCAAATTGAGTGACACAAACATAGTAACCCACTGTATAGGGTTGAATTAAACAGATTAAATTGGTATAAATCGTGATATGGGTCGATTTTAAATAATATCTAGGGTCACGTATTAATTGTAAGTTACGCATGCGTTTACAAGGTACGAGTATGTATCAAATGTATACCAGGATTAAATGTTTAAGCAAGTAATAAACAAAGCGTAGTTCGTATGAAATAAAAAAAAAATTGTTACAAACAAAGCCTCGGATTACAATGATACGAAACGAAAGAAAAAAAAACGACTACAAGAGCTTACAAGTTTCTGAAAATAGAAATACATTATAGACTTTCTAAATGAGGAAAGTTACGAAAAGCGAGGCGTTACAGTCTCCCCTCCTTTAGGAAATTTCGTCCCGAAATTTATTCAGAAGGAAGGCTTGAAAGGGTTTTGGCAAACAGAAGGGGATTGTTTAAAATTGCGGCTTTAATGTTTGAGACGTTTTGAAAAGTTTGAAATTTGGAGAGTGAAAAGATAAGTTTGTAAAAGAGTTCGTTTGTCTAAAATGATTGAGATATTAAAATGCGTACGTATGTGTGTAAAGATAAGGTGAGCTTAAGTAGTTTAGAGTAATTCAGATTAGAGACGTATTACAAAATGTGTCACATTTAAGAAGGAAAAATAGAGTATAAAATGGTTTTGGAGGTAACGACCAACTACAGGTGTTTGCACATAGATAAATAATATAAGGTAGTTTTTTTTTTAAAAGTAAGGAGCTAGTTTAGAATTCGAATGTTTTAACAGGGTTGATCGCGAACGGGGTTCGTATAAAGACAAAGAATAATGGAAAATAAGGGGAGTATAAAAACGAACGATTGAGTTTGATACACAAATACGAGTATAGGAATAGCATAAGTACAGAATAAACGAAAGCGATGCTAAGAATGAGGTCTCGTCGTGGATAATCGGATATGGTGCGTTTGTGAGTTGCTTAAAGTTTGAATTAGGTCCAAAAGTCTACAAAACACTGAATTTCCCATGGCACGTTTTACGAAAGTTTGGTAACACGGTGAAAACACTTATATATAGGAAGTACCAGCGGTGTATCCACCATGTTTTGACCATATTACGCCCGTCTCGTATTCGGTGTCATGTTACGTCCCGTGTCTTTCCATACGCAGTAGTACACTCTATGATTCTCACACACCCATTACTATAATCCCGTGTGCACCCGTGATTATACCAATCGTCGCATGATCCGCATAGCTTGTACTAGTTGCGTATGAATCAAGGTATAAATAAATTCTGAAAATAAGATTGCGTGTGTATAGATATGTAACATATAATCATGCTTGTGTTCCAAATAGTATAAGACCAATCGTAAGCGAATCCCTTGGGTTTCACTCGCGTATAGGTGCGAAAGTATAAATTTTGAGTAAAAAGCATGAGCAGAGTATAAGTTTAAATATGAATACGCATGTAAGCATAATCACAAAACGTATGACAAGAGTGTGAGCACAAGTATAAGCATAACGTGTATGAAAGTGAGTATAAATGCGAGTACGAACATGAGTATAAGCATAAACACAAAGCGTATGAGTATGAATACAAGTATCAGTGTGAACATAAGATGTATGAGCATAGATGTGAACGTGAATATCGGTGTAAAACATGAAGGTTTAAGAATGAATAAAATATATGTGTATGAATATATGTGTAAACAAAGTTGTACAAGTGTAAATGAAAACATAAAATGTCTGAACATGAATATGAATGTGGTATACACATGAATGTAAGTACAATGTAAATGTATAATTGTGAGTGTATGTATAAACGTAAGACGTATGAATTTTGAATCATGAGTATAACATAAATGTGTAAGTGTGAACATAAGTGAAGGCATAAAATGTACAAGTATGGAAGTAGGAATTAATGATTTTGTTTATAGTATAAATCGAAATACACGAGTTTATGTGCGTAAAAGATCAAAAGTTTTGAGTATGAAAGAAAAAGAGAACGTGTGGCACGCGTGAAATTGTTGTGAGATATTGACTAAAACGTGTAAAATGATATGCATATATAGTTGTTCGCGCAAAACGTGAAGTTAAAATAGATTGAGTTGTCATGGAATGTAAAATCTAGTTTGTGAATGTAAGGAGAATATAAAAAAAAACATCTTTTGATTATGCGAAAGGATACTTTGTAAAACAATGGAAATGCTATTATGGTTTTAAAAGAATTTACATAGTTGAGAATTTGTCGGTTCTTATGAAGTTTCCTTGCCCACGTGTTTTGAATTTAATTGGCGTATCAAGCGAGGTTTTGAAAAGTTCTTGGGATTAACAAGCTTGCATCGTTTTAAGTAACTTTTATATTAGAAAGTTTTGAAGTTTATAGATTCTTGAGGAAAAGTTGATCCTTAGAAAAAGGAAGTTGGTATACGAGCTTAGTGATTGTTGAAAAATGTTTTCTTGGTTTTGAAAAGGAGTTTTAGTAAATGCTTAAATAATACTGGTAATATTTTATAGGTGTGTGCGAAAAAGTTGATTTGATTCTCAATTAAAAATAGAAAATCTCTAGTTTAATGGTATGTGATGAGCTTGTTTTAATAGTTATGTTGAATACAAAATTCGTGGGCAATGGATTTGTTAGACTGATTAGGCTGACAGTAGTATTTCGTGAAATTTTTGAAATCGAGGAACACGCGTTTTTGGTAACATTTAAAATTTTTGTGTATGCGAGCGATGTGAAAATAGATTATAGAATAGGAGGTACGTCTAAATAAATGAAGCATTTTGAAATACATGATAAATGATTTAGGTATAAACATGATCGTGTTTACGTAATATAGTCTATTAAAGAAAGTATTGGTAACGATCACCTAGGTAAGGGAATCACCCCAAATCCGTTGGTGAGGTCGTTGTAAGATGAGAAAAGAAGCGAAGTTAATCGTCAAGGTAAGGAAATCACTCCTATCTCGATGATACTCGTTGTTACGAAAGTGTAATTAAAATTAAGTGAAATTATGCATGCTAATGATGTATAATCGTATGATGTATGCGCAAAAGTGAAATCTTAAAAATGGTTCAAAATTGACAAGAAAGAGTTTCATCATAAAAGATCGAAGATAACAAAGCGTACATCTGATAAAAAGAAACTTGGATGGTTCCAAAACGGAACGTTGACTAACCAAAGTGGTCGAAAGGTCTTTTGAATCTGAGAGCATGCTTTGGCCTAATAGGTGGTATACTCTCGCCGACAAGTCGGTTAACGGTATTCACCCTTCCGGTTACTACATGCCCCAATTCAATCGAAAATTCGAGACTTGGCGAGATTTATGTAAAATCAAGGAGTGGGACTAGTCGACTAGATGCGGGTTTCACCCCTAGCTTGACGAGTTCGTACCCTTAGTGTGGTTGGTACTCGTTGGGTCAAAATTTAATTTCGACACGTTAACGAGGGTCCACTAGAAATTGAATTTGAAATTTGAAATTTGAAATTTGAAATTTCCATTAAGATGTGGATTTCACTCCTAACTTAATGGTGTAATTTCGTGCAACAAAAATAAAATCAAGCGGGATGAGAGTTGTTTACCGAATTGTGGGTTTCACGCCTATTTTGGTAAACTTGTCTCGTTTGTATAATAAGAGTGTTGTCGGATTTAGAATAATCGAGTAAAATGTATGAGAAAAGTGTATGTTAAGGATTAGACGAACAGGTATAAACATGTCCATGATAGCACACAAAGAATGGAATAATGAAACAATTATTAACACATAAAAAGTATGTCAAGAATAACAAATAAAGGACAAACAATGAAACGCATAATAAAACAAATACAACATGTCAAGTGTTAACACATAAGTGACAAATCATGCTCAAAAGGTCAAAAGAGAATAAATGAAAGCAATAAGGTAGCATGCAAGTAGTTTCAAGCAAATTATAAGAATAAAGCTCTAAAACTATAGACTAGGTTAAAGCATTCCTACTTTTCCTAATTCCCTATAGTTATGGCTCTGATACCAATCTGTCACACCCCAACCGATGGCGGAAACATCGGGATGAGACGAACAAATCGCTCAAAAGCATCATAACACTATTTGTGACAATATAGATTAAATCAAATTTCATAAATGACTAAATTCAAATACATTGATTCAAATAAAGACAAATTGCAACAAACATGGTTTATTATTAAAATGGGTATCTAGTCCATCCTAACTTGATTCTTCAACATCTTGACTGTCAACCTGCAACATGTATTAAAATAGAGTTTCAATGCAAAAGCAAAGAGCGATTATACAAGTTTGTTTACATAGCATAATAGAATAAAAACTCATATCCAACATGAACATAATAAAATAGTTTCAACGTGCTAGTTTACGTAGTCCAAGTGATAGCCCAAGTTTCCCAATGCGTTAAAGTACCTAACCCAAAGTTTCACGGGAGGTTGATATGTCTCCTCCTAACAATACCCCTCGACTACAAATGGGGGAGGTGCATTACCCCTATAGCTCTAAAATTGGCGGATGTTACATTGCCTTTGTTCAGCGTTAAGAGGTCCTGCAAGGGACCTGGGTCAAATTTAGTAGGATCTCCTTCAATGCCCATAGGTATTGGATGGCGGGGATCCAAACTCTTTGACCCCCTCGTAAGTTAACTACTATTAATACTATAACCCGGCTATTTAGGACTGTATCCCTGCTGACTCAGACTACTTAGCCGAGGGTAACGTCACCGCCAAAAGCGGTGTAACGCCCTGCGTTTTCAAACTTCCTACATTTAGAAACCTTACGTGAAATTCTAACTTTGGAAATCTTGTGTTCTTATAACCATTCTTTCATTGTAATCGTTGTAAAATACGGAACTTGCTACGTAAATAAAACTTGTACATTACACTTTTTACCTAGTTAAATCATGTTTTATTTCATATTTCACCTTGTTACAAGTTAGGGGAAGCATTGTTGCACATTATTACACAACTTAATTAACAAAATTACTCATTATAATGTTTTAAAAAATAAAAAAAATAAAGAAATATGGCAGCCCAATTCAGCAAAATTCAGCCCCATCTAGTTGGGTTTTGTGGGCTAGTTTCAAGGTGTAACCCCTTCTAAACACTTCCAAAGCCCAACCCATTGAAACCCTAATCCTTCCCCCTATAAATACCACTTATAACCAGCCTCCCTACCACTTTTGCAACCCTAAAAACTCACAAAACATCCACCAAACCGTAGCTGAAAGCAAGGGTTCGAGTAGATTGACACCCCTTCACGAAAATGAGCATAACTCACTCAATTCTTATCCGATTCACTCGATTCTTTTTCCTATTTGCTTGTATAATCATGGGGTTCGATTCCTAGACTTCTCCTTGGAGAAATCAGACCTGGAAATGCCCCGAAATAGTCCATAAACTTTCTGTTTGTTTTTATGTTCATCAAAAACTTGTTTAAACCTATGCAACTTGTGTCCAACACATCTCATACCTATGTCCTAATGCTTACAACTTATCCCATGGTTGGTTAAGCTTAAAAACAAGGTTGAGACATTTAAAATCAGAGGATTAAACCTCATAAACTTGGTGTTTTGTTTAGGGTTTTTAACCCACAAGTCATGTCAAACTTTGTCTTTGATACATGAGTGATTATGGAACAACTTGGGTTGTCCAAACATACAATCCTCACATGATTTGATGATTTCTCTTAGTTAGTGTGTATATTTCTTATTCTTTATTGTATGTTCATGACCCTCCTTGGTTGTTTTTTTTTACATCAAGTGTAGTGGTGAACACATAGAGGTGCCTAAATGGAAGACTTGATCTTCCTACCTCCTACATGACTTCTATGACATTTAGAGGTACCAAAATGAAGATTTTAATCTTCTACCTCATGCTTGAACTATTGGACATATATTATATAACCTAAATATATTATTCGAATAATCGAATCTTTGATGATGAACTAGTGTTCATATGTCGGGGTACTAGATTACATCATCCTAGACTATGATAACTTGTCACGATTCTAATGGAACCTTGTTCCATGAAAACATCTAAACTCCTTCGAGTTTCCTAGTGTCAAGAACAAGCATCATATGTACTAAATGATTATTTTCCATGTTATTCTCATATCTTATTTTTATGTTGTTTTAAACACCGAATCTCGACTCTAAACATACTTGAACCTTAACCCTTATACATTCGGACTCTAAATCTCTACTCGTCAACAATTGGATAATCGGAAAACATATGCAAACTTTGTGAGTATACTCGTATTTCCCCCTTTTTACTTTTACCACTTTTGGGGTGTAACATGTTTACCTATTAACTTACACATGAACACTTTATTAAACACATGAACGTTCCTATAACATGCTTGTATACGTGATGACTTGATACTTTAAACTTGGGTTATTCTTATGTGTTGAACTTATCATTAACTTCGTACGAGCCAAACCTTGACATATGTAGCGCTATAGGATTAACGACCCGCCCGTAAACTTGAGGTTATGTCTTGAGCATATTGCGTTTTCTTGGTTTGATATGTTAGACACATGCCATGTTTAAATGTTTATCTTGAATCACATGCTTGCTATGAGGAATTGTTCAAACTTATCTTTTGCTATGTACGTATCAAACTTGTATACTCGCCTTTGCTTTTGCATTGAACTTTATTTTAAACATGTTACAGGTTGAGGACGATGATGCTATGAAATGAAGTAGCGTTGATGCCTAGATACACATATAGACGTTAGGGTTTAAAATGTTGTATCAAAATTTTGTTATGTTATCATGTTGTTTTGTTAAACTTGTCGTATTTGAATATCTTGTAATGTTGACTATTTGAAGTTATGAAATGAAATGAAATTTGGATTTTCTAAATATTGTCACAAATAGCGTTATGATGTCTCTAGCAATCTTCACACTTCGTCTCATCCCGATGTTTCCGCCATTGGTTGGGGTGTGACAGATTGGTATCAGAGCCATAACTATAGGGAATTAGGAAAAGTAGGAATGCTTTAGCCTAGTCTATAGTTTTAGAACCTTATTCGTATGCTTTGCTTGGACTACTACATGATACTTTATTTGTTACTTATTTATGCTCTTTTAAACATGTATGTTACTCATGTGTAATATTCGACATGTTATTCTTACGCATTAATGCTTGTTTTATTATGTGTTAACACTTGTTTCGTTGTTCGATTCTTTATGTGTTATTCTTGACATATTTCTCTATGTGTTAATACTTGTTTTATTTCATTATTTAAGTATCATCCTTGATATGCTTTCTTATGTGTTTATACTTGATTGTGTATCTCCTTCGACATACACTTCCCTCATGCATTTTACTCGATTATTCTAAATCCGACAACACTCATATTGTACAAATGAGACGAATTCACCAAAATAGGCGTGAAACCCACAATTTGGTGAACGACTCTCAATCTACCTATTCTTTTTTTTTACACGAGATATCGCGATTAAGCTAGGAGTGAAATCCACATCTTAATGGTAAATCTCAAATTTCAAGTTCTAGTGGACCCTCGTCAACACGTCGAAATTAAATTTTGACCCGACGAGTACCAACCACACTTAGGATACGAAATCGTCAAGTTAGGGGTGAAACCCGCACCTTGTCGACTAGTTCCACTCCTTGGCATTTTTTTCATAAATCCCGCCAAGTCTCGAAATTTCGATTGATTTGGGACATGTAGTAACCGGAAGGGTAAATACCGTTAACCGACTTGTCGGCGAGAGTATTTTACCTATTAGGCCAAAACATGCTCCTCAAATTCAAAAGACTTTTCGACCACTTTGGTTAGTCAAAGTTCCGTTTTGGAACACTCCAAACTTTGGTCAAACATGTGTTTCTATTGTTCATTTTATACGATGCAATCTTTCAACCTCGAGTTTACCTTTGATTTCTCTTTTCACACGCACAACATATCGAACCTTTTCGATACATTTATATATGCATGATTTTCATATAATTTAAATTCATATTCCTTGTAACAACTAGTGGAGAGGTATCATCGAGATTGGAGTGACTTCCTTAGCTTGACGATTGACTCCACCCATCTTCCCTTAAAACGACCTCACCAACGAGTTAGGGGTGATTCCCTTACTTAGGTGACCGTTACCCAAAACTTCTCTTTCAAAATATTTTATTATGCAAACCCGATCATGTTTTATACCTAAATCATTTATCATTATTCAAAATACCTACTTATACCGATTTCAAAATACATTGTTTATCAAACGTACTTCTTATTCTACCATCCATTTTCACTCAAATCATATACACAAGATTCTTAATCATGTCTTTACCGTTTTACTGCATGAATTTCCAAACCTTACGAAATGCTACCTATCAATTTAATCGGTCTAATGAATCTCTTGCCCATGAACTTCACATCTGATTTATTAACTGAAACACGTTCACATTATATCATCATACTAGAGACTTCCACTCTTAATCGAAATCAAACTAACCTTTCTCAATTACTTATAAGACCTCATAGATGTTATATGACCGTTTACCAAATACTCTTTCCAACATCAATAAATCCTTTGTTAAAATTATTTTTAAACAATCACTAAGTTCTTTTACTAAATTTCTTTTCTTTTCTAAGGGTCGACGTTTTCACAAGAACTTTCAAAGTCCAAAATTTTCATGTTTTGATGCAAATGAAACAAACCCGTTATTAAAAAAAAAAAAAAAAAAAAAAAAAAAAAAAAAAAAAACCTTCTCTACAACGCTTAACTCGTCATCCAAATTTCAAAACACGTGGGCTAGAAGACTTCATGGGGACCGACAATTTTCAACATACGTGAACTCCTTTTTTTTAAACAAAAGTAGCATTTCAATCATTACAAAATACGTTAAGCATGACCAATGAGTACTTTATGTTCCTTTGCATATACAAACTATATTCTACCTTTCAAACCAAGCTCAATCTAATTTTGATTCGACAAACTCAACGTTTTGTTTAAACAACTATACATGCACATCATCATACACATTTTAGTCGATATCTCGCGATAACATCATTTATATCGTTCGTATCTACATACTTAACCTTTTTTTTTCTCTACAATGTCTCAACGTACACCATATACGCAATATTTATTTTTCATACCTACACCTATGTTCATACGTTTTATGCTTGTACTCATACACATACTACTTATACGTTTTACGCTTCTGCTTATACACATACTACTTACACGTTTTATGTTTATGCTCATACATACATGCGTATTCATACTTAAACTTATGCTCATACTTTCATCCTTACTCATGATTCGTACATTCGTACCTATACGCGAGCGTAATCCGAGGGATTCGCTTACGTGGGTCCCATACATGCTTAAACATAAACATGCTTACATACGACATTCTTCTACGTACACATTCTTATTTTCAAATTCATGTATACCTTGATTCATACATAACTAGTACAAGCTATGTGGATCATGCGACAATCAGTATAATCGCGGGTGCACACGGGATTATAGTGATAGGCGTATGAGAACCATAGAGTGTACTACTGTGTATGGTAAGACACGGAACGTAACATGACCCCAAGTAACGAAACGGACGTAATGTGGTTAAAACATGGTGGATACGCCGCTGGTACTTCCTATATATAAGTGTTTTCACCATGTTACCAAACTTTCGTAAAACGTGCCATGAGAAATTCAGTGTGTTGCAGACCTTTTGGACCTAATACAACTTCACGCAACTCACAAACGCATTATATCCGATTATTCATGACGAGACTTCATCCTTAACACACTACGTTCATCTATCCAACACTTATGCTATTCACATACTTGTACTCTTTAAGAGTCATTCGTTCATTCTATACTCGTATTATTTTATACAAAACTCGTTCGCAATCCAGCTTGTTTAAACATTTGAGTCCTAACTTACCTCATTACCTATAAAATAGCCTCCCTATTCTTGATTCTTGTGAAACTATACTTAGTATACCTCTATTGCTTTATTTAAAGTAACAAACCTTTTCGTTCCTCTCAATAAACAGGTTTTACGAAAGTATGATTTTTTTATACTATCCTTAAGAACTTCCCCTTGCAAATCTACCTTGACGTTCTCCAAAATTTGGTACTTTTCAAAACTTTCAAACTTCCCAAGTTTCAATTCTTAATGATCACCTTTATGCCAAAAACTCTTTCAAGCCTTCCTCTTGAATAAATTTCGGGACGAAATTTCCTAAAGGAGGGGAGACTGTAACGCCCTGCGTTTTCAAACTTCCTACATTTAGAAACCTTACGTGAAATTCTAACTTTGGAAATCTTGTGTTCTTATAACCATTCTTTCATTGTAATCGTTGTAAAATACGGAACTTGCTACGTAAATAAAACTTGTACATTACACTTTTTACCTAGTTAAATCATGTTTTATTTCATATTTCACCTTGTTACAAGTTAGGGGAAGCATTGTTGCACATTATTACACAACTTAATTAACAAAATTACTCATTATAATGTTTTAAAAAATAAAAAAAATAAAGAAATATGGCAGCCCAATTCAGCAAAATTCAGCCCCATCTAGTTGGGTTTTGTGGGCTAGTTTCAAGGTGTAACCCCTTCTAAACACTTCCAAAGCCCAACCCATTGAAACCCTAATCCTTCCCCCTATAAATACCACTTATAACCAGCCTCCCTACCACTTTTGCAACCCTAAAAACTCACAAAACATCCACCAAACCGTAGCTGAAAGCAAGGGTTCGAGTAGATTGACACCCCTTCACGAAAATGAGCATAACTCACTCAATTCTTATCCGATTCACTCGATTCTTTTTCCTATTTGCTTGTATAATCATGGGGTTCGATTCCTAGACTTCTCCTTGGAGAAATCAGACCTGGAAATGCCCCGAAATAGTCCATAAACTTTCTGTTTGTTTTTATGTTCATCAAAAACTTGTTTAAACCTATGCAACTTGTGTCCAACACATCTCATACCTATGTCCTAATGCTTACAACTTATCCCATGGTTGGTTAAGCTTAAAAACAAGGTTGAGACATTTAAAATCAGAGGATTAAACCTCATAAACTTGGTGTTTTGTTTAGGGTTTTTAACCCACAAGTCATGTCAAACTTTGTCTTTGATACATGAGTGATTATGGAACAACTTGGGTTGTCCAAACATACAATCCTCACATGATTTGATGATTTCTCTTAGTTAGTGTGTATATTTCTTATTCTTTATTGTATGTTCATGACCCTCCTTGGTTGTTTTTTTTTACATCAAGTGTAGTGGTGAACACATAGAGGTGCCTAAATGGAAGACTTGATCTTCCTACCTCCTACATGACTTCTATGACATTTAGAGGTACCAAAATGAAGATTTTAATCTTCTACCTCATGCTTGAACTATTGGACATATATTATATAACCTAAATATATTATTCGAATAATCGAATCTTTGATGATGAACTAGTGTTCATATGTCGGGGTACTAGATTACATCATCCTAGACTATGATAACTTGTCACGATTCTAATGGAACCTTGTTCCATGAAAACATCTAAACTCCTTCGAGTTTCCTAGTGTCAAGAACAAGCATCATATGTACTAAATGATTATTTTCCATGTTATTCTCATATCTTATTTTTATGTTGTTTTAAACACCGAATCTCGACTCTAAACATACTTGAACCTTAACCCTTATACATTCGGACTCTAAATCTCTACTCGTCAACAATTGGATAATCGGAAAACATATGCAAACTTTGTGAGTATACTCGTATTTCCCCCTTTTTACTTTTACCACTTTTGGGGTGTAACATGTTTACCTATTAACTTACACATGAACACTTTATTAAACACATGAACGTTCCTATAACATGCTTGTATACGTGATGACTTGATACTTTAAACTTGGGTTATTCTTATGTGTTGAACTTATCATTAACTTCGTACGAGCCAAACCTTGACATATGTAGCGCTATAGGATTAACGACCCGCCCGTAAACTTGAGGTTATGTCTTGAGCATATTGCGTTTTCTTGGTTTGATATGTTAGACACATGCCATGTTTAAATGTTTATCTTGAATCACATGCTTGCTATGAGGAATTGTTCAAACTTATCTTTTGCTATGTACGTATCAAACTTGTATACTCGCCTTTGCTTTTGCATTGAACTTTATTTTAAACATGTTACAGGTTGAGGACGATGATGCTATGAAATGAAGTAGCGTTGATGCCTAGATACACATATAGACGTTAGGGTTTAAAATGTTGTATCAAAATTTTGTTATGTTATCATGTTGTTTTGTTAAACTTGTCGTATTTGAATATCTTGTAATGTTGACTATTTGAAGTTATGAAATGAAATGAAATTTGGATTTTCTAAATATTGTCACAAATAGCGTTATGATGTCTCTAGCAATCTTCACACTTCGTCTCATCCCGATGTTTCCGCCATTGGTTGGGGTGTGACAAGCGGGGCCTACCATAATTTGCATTAATAACTTAATTCATTATCTTCTAATAATCCAACCCTTTAGGATTGTATCCTTGCTCACTCAAACTACTGGGTTGAGGGTAACGTCGCCTTCAAAAAAGGGGCCTACTACAATAACTAAGATATTCTCTTAAACAAGTGCAAAAGTGCGAAAATAATCAAAGGTTATACTAATACACGAGTCGGATCCAAGTGATTCATCTTGTCTATCTGTTTTTATTTTATTTCATTTTTCAGCATTTAGTTAGTTTTTATTTTCTTAGTTTAAAAACCTTTTCTAACCTTTTTGATTTGATTAGACGTTGAGGATAAACCGGTACTAAAAGCTCTTGTGTCCTTGGACGACCTCGGTATCTTACCAACACTATACTACGTCCACGATGGGTGCACTTGCCCATATGTGTGTTTAGTGTTAGTGAATATCGTGTTTTATAAATTTAAAACTTGGCTAAAAATGTAAAAAGGGCTTAAATATACATTAAAAATATATTACACTACACGCATTTACACAAATGCACGTGTGTTAGTATAATAACCCATTTTAACATTAGTAATACCCTCCCCGAGACGGCATTCCAACGACTACGTCGGGCAGAACCACGACAGCCGTTACGGAACCCTAGATCAATCGGGCAGAGTATCTAATACGTATCCAGGGGTTATAATACTTACAACATAGCAGAACCTCGCTATTTAGGGGGGTATAATCCCCGGGTATAGTAACGCCACTACAGAAATTTGAGATTGAAAGAAAGAAAGTGAACGATCGGACTGAAGGCCCGTTGCCTTCTATTTATAGGGCTGTAATCGGACTTCCAGGCGGCCCGCGTAAGGTAAGGCTAAGCCTTACGCGGCCCGCGTCACCCTCCGGTCAACGTATAGCTTGGCCCGGTCACTATATAGGCTTGCCGTGTGTTGGGCCAGGTGGCGGCCCAGGGCTGCGCCACATTCTAGATCGCTCGCGGCCCGCATGAACTTAGACGATATCATACGCGGCCCGCCTGAACTTAAGTTTCACCGAAACCAACTATGGGCTTTGATACGGCCCGCGTAACATTGAGGTGAGGTCCTATGCGACCCGCCTCAACTTATTATTTATTGTTTTTAATTTATTATATATATTATAATCTACTTTGGGCTCGGTTTTCACATACGGGGTGCATATAAGGACATATTGAGACATTTTAAGATATATTAGGGTGTTGAAAAATTTATGAGGGTATCGGTTTACATTAGGGTTGTTATATCCTCCCCACCTTGTTTTAGAGCTCGTCCTCGAGATCTACTAGAACAAGTGTGGATATTTCTTTTGCATTTCTGCTTCAAGCTCCCATGTATACTCAGGTCCTCTTTTGGAGTCCCACTTCACTTTGACCAAAACTAGTCTCTTGTGCTTGAGATTCTTGATTTTCCTATCTTCAATCTGTAGAGGCCTTTCTACAAACTTGAGTTGTTCATTAACCTCTATATCCTTAAGAGGTACTATGAGTGATTCGTCAGCTAGACACTTTTTGAGATTAGATACATGAAATACATCATGTATTCCTGCCATTTCCTCTGGCAGTTGTAGCTGATAGGCTACAGGTCCTATTCTTTTAATAATTTCAAAGGGTCCAATATACCTGGGACTTAGCTTTCCTCTTTTGATGAATCTTACCACTCCTTTCCAAGGTGAAACTTTTAATAATACTTTGTCACCTACTTGGAATTCTAGTGGTTTTCGCCTGTTGTCAGCGTAGCTCTTTTGTCGATCACGTGCTGCTTTCAGTCGTTCTTTGACTTGAATAATTTTGTCAGTAGTTTCTTGTACTATCTCAGGTCCAGATAGTTGCTTTTCCCCAATTTCTGCCCAACAGACTGGGGTTCTGCACTTTCGTCCATAAAGTGCTTCAAATGGTGCAGCATTGATACTTATGTGATAACTGTTATTATAAGAAAATTCTATCAAAGGTAAGTGTTCGTCCCAATTACCTCCGAAATCAATTACACAAGCTCTAAGCATATCTTCCATGGTCTGAATTGTCCTTTCACTTTGCCCGTCCGTTTGAGGATGATAAGCGGTGCTTAGATTCAGCTTGGTTCCCATTGCTCTTTGGAAACTTGACCAAAAATGAGAAGTAAAACGGCTATCCCTATCAGAAACAATTGATAAAGGTATTCCATGTAATGAAACAATTTCATTTACATACAATTTAGCTAATTGTTCCATGCTAAAGGTTTCCTTCATTGGTAAGAAATGAGCTGATTTGGTTAGCCTATCTACAATTACCCAGATTGTATCATTACTTTTTCTTGTTTTGGGTAGCTTGGTAACAAAATCCATTGTTATCAATTCCCATTTCCAAACTGGCATTTCTAATTGCTGTAACAAACCTGAAGGTTTCTGGTGTTCAGCTTTAACTTGTGAGCAAGTTAAACATTTAGAAACATAAGCTGCTATATCCTTTTTCATTCCTATCCACCAGAAACTTTTTCTTAAATCCTGGTACATTTTATCACTTCCTGGATGCATCGTATATTTAGATTTGTGGGCTTCTTCTAATATACGGTGACGTAGGTTTCCGAATTTAGGTATCCACATTCTCTTTTTGTGGAATCTCCAAATTCCATCAGTTCCTTGTTCTAATTCCTTAATCATTCCTTTTAATTTTTCAGCATCTTCCTTGATTACTGATTCTTGTGTTTCTCTAATCTGATCATTTAAATCTACTTGCAGATTTAATTTAAGAGAACGTACTCTTTTTGACTTTTCGTGGTATTTTCAACTTAAAGCATCTGCCACTACATTGGTTTTTCCTGCATGATACTGGATATCACAGTCATAATCACAAAGCAATTCCATCCAGCGTCTTTGTCTCATATTCAACTCTTTTTGCCCGAAAACATATCTTAAACTTTTATGATCGGTGAATATGGTAAACTTACTACCATAAAGATAATGTCTCCAAATCTTAAGGGCAAAAATTATAGCTCCTAATTCCAAATCATGGGTTGAATAATTCTCTTCATGACTCTTAAGCTGTCTAGAGGCGTAAGCTATAACCTTTTGGCGTTGCATCAACACACATCCATAACCTAATTTAGAAGCATCACAATAGACTACAAAGTCTTCAGTTCCTTTTGGTAATGCTAATATAGGTGCACGGGTTAATCTTTGCTTAAGGATTCTAAATGCTTCTTCTTGTTTTGGTCCTCATTCAAACTTAACAGATTTACAGGTTAACTTAGTTAAAGGAATGGCTATCCTAGAAAAATCTCGAATAAATCTTCTATAATAACCGGCCAATCCTAAGAAACTTCTAACCTCGGTTGGTGACTCAGGGGTTTTCCATTTGGTAATTGCCTCGATTTTTGTTGGATCTACATGAATTCCTTCATGATTCACTAAATGTCCAAGAAATTGTACCTGTTCTAACCAAAACTCGCACTTTGAAAACTTAGCATAAAGCTTTTCTTTTCTTAACAAACTTAAAAGTAAGTGCAAGTGCTTTGCATGCTCCTCTTTACTTTTAGAGTAAATTAGAATATCATCTATGAAGATAATTATGAATTTATCCAAATATGGCTTACATATTCGGTTCATCATGTCCATAAATGCGGCTGGGGCATTGGTAAAACCAAATGGCATGACGGTAAATTCATAATGACCATACCTTGTTCTGAATGCGGTTTTAGGAATATCCTCTTCCTGTAACTTTAATTGATGATATCCTGATCTTAAATCGATTTTAGAGAAAAATCGAGCTCCTTGAAGTTGATCAAACAGATCATCGATCCTCGGTAATGGATACCGATTCTTAATCGTGACTTTGTTCAGTTCACGGTAGTCAATGCACATACACATTGATCCGTCCTTCTTCTTAACAAACAATATCGGTGCTCCCCATGGCGATGAGCTTGGCTGTATGAATCCTTTTTCTAACAATTCGTCTAATTGTTTCTTCAGTTCTTGCATTTCAGCGGGTGCCAAACGATAAGGTGCTTTGGCAATCGGTGCTGTTCCTGGTAGTAGATGGATTCTAAATTCTACTTCCCTGTCTGGCGGTAGTCCTGGCAATTCTTCTGGAAAGACATCTGAAAACTGGGATACTACTGGAATGTCTTTTAATTCTTTTCCTTTAGTGTTAGTGATTATAGAAATCAAATACACTATAAATCCTTTTCTTATACAACTTGCAGTTTTCATCACAGAAATGAATTTAGTGGATCTAGATAATTTATTTCCTTTAATTGTGATCTTTTCACCCCTTGGTGAATTTACTTGAATTGACTTTTGATCACACAAAATATTGGCTTTATTGGCTATTAACCAATCCATTCCTAACACAACATCGAATCCAGCCAGATTCATTGGGTAAAGGTTTGCAATAAACTTTTGATTATAAATTTCTATTCTTGCTCCCTGCAAGATTTCAGAAATCCTAACGGTTTCTCCATTTGCGGTTTCTACTAGACATTCTTGTGGTAGTTTAGTTAATGATTGATTTAGGAGTTTGCAAAACGAAGTATTAATAAAACTTTGGTTTGCACCAGAGTCAAATAATACTTTAGCAAAAATATCATTAACTACAAACGTACCAGCAATGACGTCTGGAATCATCTTGGCTTCATCTGCAGTTAGAACGAATGCTCTAGCATTTTTAGGGTTCTTGTTGTTTGCAACTGGAGTAAATTTTGGGCAGTTTGGCTTGATATGACCTTTTTCTCCACAGTTGAAGCATATTCGGTTGTTGGCTTTCTTCCTGCAATCTTCTTCCTTGTGACCTGATATTTTGCAATAATTGCAGTATATAGGGCATTTTCCAGAATGCTTCCTTTTGCAATACTTGCAATAAGGTGCAGACGTAGAACCTACATTCCTACGGTTGCAATTCCCAGAACGGAATTCTTGAGTAATCCTTTGGGATAAGTTTCTCTTCTGGTCTTCTTCTCTAGTACGGATTAATTCATCGGTCAAGGTATTGGCTAGTTCTACAGCTTCTTCTATGGTTTGGGGTCTAGCTGCCTTGACTACATGCCTAATCTCTCCAATTAATCCCCAGAAGTAACGGGAGATTAATACCGGTTCAGGTGATGCAAGGGTTGGTACTATCCTAACATATTCAAAGAATGTGGTAGTGTAACCTTTACTGTCTACCCCGATCATTCTAAGATTTAGAAACTTATTTGCTATCTGTTCTTTTTCATTGGGAGGGCAGAATTTTCTTTCCACCATGTTTTTAAATTCCTCCCATTCCATGTTATAAACCCTATCACTTCCCCTTGACTGGAGGATAGTGTTCCACCATTCTAGGGCTGCATTCTTAAACAGATTTGAAGCAAACATTATTTTATCTTCTTCAGCACACTTGCTTATTTTCAGAACTGCCTCAGTTTTCTCTATCCAACGTAAAGCTGCAATGGGTCCTTCATTGCCCGAGAATTCTATTGGTTTGCAGGACCAGAATTCTTTGTAAGAACAACCATATGGCATGGTTCTTCTTCTTTTGGGAATAGGCGCTTGAAGTATGAGTCCGTTGTTCACGCTGTGTTCTGGTTCAGTTGATCGCTTACTGCTATGCTTACTTTTATTATTCGCTTCTTGAACTGTTTGAATAATAAATGGCATTGCATCTATAATTCCTTGTGCCACTATGTGTTGAACAGCACTATTATCCATTTGGTTTCCATTGTTATTGTTGTTCGGATTCTCGTTAACCACGTTATTGTTACTCTGGTTATCGTTATTCAGATTATCTTGATTTCCCTCGTCGGCCATCTGAATTTTAAACATTTACCAAATATTAATATCACAAATAATATTTGAATATAGCCAATCACATGACAAGCATTTTTTTTCCAAAAGCGTCGAGCATTGCGACTTTTACTCTATTCATATAGTATGCATCATTACACACCAGTACTGAATTTAAAAATTACAATACCGACTGAAATGTAAAACTACAATACTAGTAGTATGCATCCGTAGTTATATTATTTTTTTAACACATACACACATATTTATTATATTATTATTATTATTATTATTACTACTACTACCGTCTCCACCATCACATTTACTGATATGGATTCATCCAGAAATCCATATTGCGCTCGTCGTATTTCCATACGAGACGCTCTCCCACCTGTCTCATTCTCTCACTACTTTCTAAAATTTCCTCACCGAAAGTCCTAAGTTCTTGTACGTTTTCTGCACTCATTGGGGGTGCAGGTTCTAGGACTGGGTTTGGAATCTGAGGTGCAGGTTCCTGGTACGGGGCCTGGTATGGGTAGGGATTCTCTAAGATCTCCCTAATGTATGCATCGTTAATGGAATAGGGATCTTGAGGATCTAACCCTGGGTAGGCTCCTAAATTGGGCATCGGCACATTTTCCTGTATTGGGTTTTGTTGCACATAGTCCCTAACATCGTTCCACCAGGGGTCGT
The DNA here is from genome assembly GCF_002127325.2 of Helianthus annuus. NCBI lineage: Eukaryota > Viridiplantae > Streptophyta > Magnoliopsida > Asterales > Asteraceae > Helianthus > Helianthus annuus. The sequence goes on along the minus strand of NC_035436.2, from coordinate 192,492,069 downwards.
AATTGTTTGGGTCTAGGGGATTGGGTGCAGGTACCCTAGGTATCTCCTCTGGATTGAAATTATGCATTTCTGTTTGATTTTCAGGGTTTTCTACTTCCATGGGTTGGTCAGGATTTGGTAATTGTGGTTGGGGTGCTAGCATTTGTTCCAGGTTTGGGTCAGCTGCAGTGGTTGCTAAAAATGTGGATATTGGCTATACCCCTATTGAGCATATTCTGGGCATAAACATCAGTTTCTCTTTTGGCTGCGGCTAACACTCGCTGTTCCTGCAACTTTTTCATACGTTTCCTACGTTCGTGTGCTCCCCTACTGAACCATCCCCTCTTTTTCTGAGGAAATGGCTCTTCAGACTGAGCCTAAAACACAAAGATTCCTTCTTTCGTATCAGCAGAGTACCCTGAGAGGGCAGGCTGAGAAGAGGAGGTGCCTTCGCTTCTAGGCGAACCAGACAATTGATGATACGCGTCAGATGGTCCTTGGTCGCTCATACTGTAAACTAACAAATAGTCAGATAACACATAACAAGAAAATACAATTATGCACGTATTTCCATAATTTCCTAACAATTTGAATTTTGATGTCAGCAGAACACTTCTGTGGCTGAATCAGTGGCATAGCTCTGATACCACCTTCTGTCACAACCCTCGATCCCTAAATCCCGGGAACGGCAGTCGCGAACCAGTTTTGGTGGTATCACGTTATTACTTATTTGGCAGCGGAAATTTTCATCAGGACCGTAGTTAGGAAATATTAAATCAGAGTAAACCACCATATTTTATAATATTAAACACATGGGTAAAACCCAAGTTTTCATTACAAACTGATTTACAGAGGTAAATCCCACTTTATTGGAATAAACGCTTTCTTTTATTTAGGTAACTTTTATAGCCACTTTTCCAAGCCTTCAGTGCTGTCCAGCTGGCTTCTAATTGGCTTTCACATTGTGTTACCTGAAACGCGTTTTAAAAAGGTTTTGTCAGTGGAAAATACTGGTGAGTGAATCTCAGTTTAATCAAGAATTATTAATTTAATTTAAACAGTATTGAGGGCGATTACAATGTTTATATCTACCCAATTACTCATTCAGTAGTGTCAAGTCTGACTAGAGGGTCATATTACGCATTGGCTAACTCTTTGTCCAATGGTAACGTTACTCACCTTTTGTATACAAAACCCCAACATACCGGCAGTAATTGTAGAATTACAAGGACTCAATCACTGCTAAATTGCATTGTAAAAAGGTTAAGGTTTTGTAAAAACTGTTAACAAAAAAAGGAGATTACTCACATTGCTATCTTAGGGTTTTCAGTAGTGATTTCCTGGGAATAATCTATAATTTACACAAATGCACGTGTGTTAGTATAATAACCCATTTTAACATTAGTAATACCCTCACCGAGACGGCATTCCAACGACTACATCGGGTAGAACCACGACAGCCGTTACGGAACCCTAGATCAATCGGGCAGAGTATCTAATACGTATCCAGGGGTTATAATACTTACAACATAGCAGAACCTCGCTATTTAGGGGGGTATAATCCCCGGGTATAGTAACGCCACTACAGAAATTTGAGATTGAAAGAAAGAAAGTGAACGATCGGACTGAAGGCCCGTTGCCTTCTATTTATAGGGCTGTAATCGGACTTCCAGGCGGCCCGCGTAAGGTAAGGCTAAGCCTTACGCGGCCCGCGTCACCCTCCGGTCAACGTATAGCTTGGCCCGGTCCCTATATAGGCTTGCCGTGTGTTGGGCCAGGTGGCGGCCCAGGGCTGCGCCACATTCTAGATCGCTCGCGGCCCGCATGAACTTAGACGATATCATACGCGGCCCGCCTGAACTTAAGTTTCACCGAAACCAACTATGGGCTTTGATACGGCCCGCGTAACATTGAGGTGAGGTCCTATGCGGCCCGCCTCAACTTATTGTTTATTGTTTTTAATTTATTATATATATTATAATCTACTTTGGGCTCGGTTTTCACATACGGGGTGCATATAAGGACATATTGAGACATTTTAAGATATATTAGGGTGTTGAAAAATTTATGAGGGTATCGGTTTACATTAGGGTTGTTATATCCTCCCCACCTTGTTTTAGAGCTCGTCCTCGAGATCTACTAGAACAAGTGTGGATATTTCTTTTGCATTTCTGCTTCAAGCTCCCATGTATACTCAGGTCCTCTTTTGGAGTCCCATTTCACTTTGACCAAAACTAGTCTCTTGTGCTTGAGATTCTTGATTTTCCTATCTTCAATCTGTAGAGGCCTTTCTACAAACTTGAGTTGTTCATTAACCTCTATATCCTTAAGAGGTACTATGAGTGATTCGTCAGCTAGACACTTTTTGAGATTGGATACATGAAATACATCATGTATTCCTGCCATTTCCTCTGGCAGTTGTAGCTGATAGGCTACAGGTCCTATTCTTTTAATAATTTCAAAGGGTCCAATATACCTGGGACTTAGCTTTCCTCTTTTGATGAATCTTACCACTCCTTTCCAAGGTGAAACTTTTAATAATACTTTGTCACCTACTTGGAATTCTAGTGGTTTTCGCCCGTTGTCAGCGTAGCTCTTTTGTCGATCACGTGCTGCTTTCAGTCGTTCTTTGACTTGAATAATTTTGCCAGTAGTTTCTTGTACTATCTCAGGTCCAGATAGTTGCTTTTCCCCAATTTCTGCCCAACAGACTGGGGTTCTGCACTTTCGTCCATAAAGTGCTTCGAATGGTGCAGCATTGATACTTATGTGATAACTGTTATTGTAAGAAAATTCTATCAAAGGTAAGTGTTCGTCCCAATTACCTCCGAATATATATTATAATCTACTTTGGGCTCGGTTTTCACATACGGGGTGCATATAAGGACATATTGAGACATTTTAAGATACATTAGGGTGTTGAAAAATTTATGAGGGTATCTGTTTACATTAGGGTTGTTATAAAATTTTTGTTGAATGTCCAAGTTTTTCCCCATGGAAGTTTATGGATGTTGACACGGAAGTTAGGAATTTAGGTTTAATTTAGTTTGTGTAATTTTACCATTCAACCTCATATCTTTCACTGGTTTACATTTATTTCCTAAACTTGTGAATTTTTTTTTTCATAAAAGTGTAAAATTAGTTTGTTTATGATACAATGTACCAGACTATATGGTACACTATACCACATACCGAGTTGGCGTTCCGAATGAACCTACCCCCTAGTACCGGATTTTAGAAATGGACGAACCGCGAACTAGTTTCCGTTCCACGTATCGAAACGTGCCCCGATCCATGTGACTAAATTTAAACAAAAGCTTAGCATCAGCCATCCTAAATTAGCAATAACTGACCATCATTAGCTTACACCAATTACCACTTTGAAAATCATCAAAATCCACACTAACAATTATCACAATCAGGTTGTATTCTATGATAAATGGAATATCTGATGTTGCATGTGTTACGATAACGAAGAACAAATCACGTTGATTCTGCGAATACATGTGATGATCTTCCCCAAACCCCCAAAATTCAACCCAAAGGACAGAGAATTTGAATTGAAAAGTGAGTAAACTCGAAATTGATTTCTGACCATCCAACTTACAAGAGAAACATATAAATAAAGACAGAAAATTCGAAATGGGCCATAAAAGGCCATGGGCCAAACACAAGCCCAAAAACAAAATGCATAAAACACTGAAAAAAACATAAAAAGATAAATAACTCGTAGAAATAAGCGTTTTTAGGCCCGAATGATGACCCAAACCTCCGTAGGCAGCAAGATGGAGCTCGTTCTCACGATCGTTTTGCCTGGTCGCACGCCCAAAACAGACCCCCGTAGCTCAAGCTAGAGCCATTTTAGTGAAGCCCCTTTTGTCACACGATCTTGGGCCTCCAAATACAAGATGGCCCGCTCCTCCACACTTGGGCCCGCATCGATATCCATATGACCATCAGCCAAAAAAACATTAAAATAGTTTAGTATCAATGAAGCCCACTGAGATTTAGTTCAACAACTATAGTACAAGCAGTGTCGTAACCAGATTGAAAGTTGCTACAATTTTCAGGTTTCCCGTATTCCTGATACTACTGGCGAACGTCGGGGTCAAACTAAAGTAAGCCGATGCAATATAATGAACGATTCGGATGAAGACCATTGTTGTTGTGCTACTTGGTGTCCTACCTAACCAAAATGAATTATACTCAATCATCCGGGGTGATGCACGATCTTTGGGCTGCAAGCAAGTATGAGATTGCGAGCATGCACAAGGAACTACGTGAAATGGTAGTGGGAGAATGTCACGGGCCAAACGTTCGAAGGTCGCTTTGCTAGGGTTTGTACTTGGAATGCTTGGGTTTACTGGCTAGTCCAAGACTTTATCAGGGATGGCCTCAGCGGATTAAATTGTAACATAAGATACAAGGTATGAAACACCCTAAACCACTGTTTGTTCATACATTTCCTACGTGTACTTGTTGTTTAGGTCGATAGTCACTGCCGATTGTTGTTTAGGATGTTGATTCCCAAGAAACGTATTTTTTTGGTTTTGATCGGTATATGGGTAAAATGGATACTAAATGCACAATCATATAAATTGTGTAGACATCTACTAAAAAACAAAATAATACTCTAACTGTCTTATTAAGACACCCTGAAAAATACTCATGAATATGTCACTCTGCAACCAGGGGAAAAAACTTCAAAAAACTAACAAAAAACAATAAAAATGAAAAAAAAATTGTTAAGCTACTCATCCTCGGACATTTCCTCCGCTTCATAGTCTGCTTCTTCCTCTCCTTTTTCTTCCTCTCCTTATGAGGTATCATCATTTTTTCCCTTGAGGGGTACGTGCACGTACACTCTCGACCGTGGTATATAACACCTTCCAAATTATGATGGTCATTTAAGCACTACATACTGCTAAACCCTGTTTCAACCCTGCAGCTACATATTGACTAATACATAAAACACCACAAATTGAAACCTTATTTGAACACTAATAAAGACACAAAATAATCTTGTTCGACCTTGCACATACGTATTTACTATGACATACAACACCACAAATTTAACCCCTTATTCCACCACTATAAAAAACACAATTCAATTAAACATATATAATCAAACAACACATAATTTAAAAAAAAGGGCAACCAGTCGTCCGTATTTATGATAACGTACCATATTAACGCTGTGATAAATACACGACAATAGAACTTAAAACACTCAACCCTATTATCCTAACATAATCATACTCATAACAACCTATCGTATAAAAACTGTCGATTATAACTAATCATCATTGAGCGTTAAAAGTATTATTAGATTAAAACCATGTACTAACCTGCATGACCCGATTCCATTAAATTGATTACGAAATATGTAGAAAAACGATGATTAAAAAAACATGAACTGTAATTTCCTTCGATCTCTATGAATCAGACGATAATGATTCATAAAATCTCTGAGTTCGTATATAAAACTGAATTCGTAAATCTCTGTAAAAAATAAAATTATATCGCTAATAACTTATGTAATATATTATGTTATTTACTTTACATGTGATCGACCAAGAGATAAGCTTTAAGAATTTTACTTAATAAGTTGCAATGGAACTAACTACCTATCTAACCCACTTTTGCACTACCCACAAGTAGGCCAAATTGGACAAATGAATTTGGATTTATAAGGACTTTTATAAGCTTCATTAACAGATGAGCATGGTTGTAAAACAAGGTTTTCAAGTCCGAGTACTCTATGAGTAATCGCTCTAAAGTAGGCTGCCGAGACGACTTTCTTCAACTCCGCCTAATTACTCGGAATAGATCAAATGTGGTCGACATCGACCAGAATCGAAGTTAGTAGGTCAAGGCCGAGTTTGACTTTAAACCATTTAAAGCATAATTTTTATGACTTTCGTATTAAAGAATAAAGAATGAATATTATTTTCACGTGTATTGTTATAATTATTAGTAATTTATGTTATTTGACATATATTTAATTTCGAAAACTAATTTCTTTATAATTTACCATGTGTGAGTGAGTACTCCTACTCTCCACCTAGGCCAAGTACTCTCAACTTCCCGCTCGACCAACTTAGGATCACCTAACGACTTTCGCAAATGGATACCATTTAGTGATTTACTTAACTATTCTAAGACCACCCGTAGTGGGGCGTTTTTTAAAAAAAAATGAAAAAAAACGCCTAAAAACGCCCCTCCCCCCATTACATGGGGGATTTTTTTTTTTAATTTTCAAAAATTGGTTTCTAGCGTTTTAAATATAACGCTATGTACAAATTGGGGCAACCAATCAATGTTGAGCATTCTGACAACTTCCCACTTTTTGCATGTGTCCAACTTTGACCAACCAATCACCATCTCTTTGCTTTTTCTGTTTTTTTTTTTTTTTTGTTTAATAATTGGAAGGAGCGTTATCAGGTATTATTCTCACTACATCACTTTCGAAATAACGCCCCATACTGACTGGGACAACAAGTGTCGAATAATGCCCGAGCATTATTTTTCTCTACCATTAGGCATGTTCTAAACACTAATCGTAATTTATGCATATTCTGTGTGCTCCGTGTTGACTTTTGATGGCAAATGGCAACTTCCTTCAACTTTAATGGATTTATACAAACACCTAGATGTTATAAACATCACAATAACTGTCAAATAATAAGATTAAAATTACACAAACATTCCAATCTAACTAAGATAATAATATTTAATTGCTGTTCAAAAAAAATAATAATATTTAATTGTTACAAAATTATAAATCATTATCATATTTGATAATCAAATAATCAATTTGATATTGATTTCAATAACTTAATATTGACCAAATAATCTATTCTCAAAAACCAACATTTTTTTCTCCATTATTTGTTTCAACTTTCCACGGTCCAACACAAAATCACTCTAGAATATTTTTTATTTTATTTTTCTTTTGGTAAATCCGGTACACAAGTGCAATTCAAAATTAAAAATAAATAAAAAATAAAAAGCCAGGTACAATAATAGTCAAGTAAGCAAGCAGTTGGGTGAGTCTGCACCTTTGAGTCTCACTTGAGCAATCTCTCTCTCCCTCCCTCTTTATATCATAATAATCTCTCACAAAATCAGATCTAAACATCCTGCATTTGAATTCCAACACTACAACGACATTCACTTTGATCTTCAATTTGTGCGGTAACACTTTTCTACCATTGATTGATGATCTAGTTATATTATAGTATGTATCTGGTGGTACAGTAGACTAGGGTTTTAGAACTTATCTGATCAATTATATCACAACATTGTATCCTGATTGTTTTTATATGTTTAGATTTGTGAAAATTGCAACATATTTCTAGCATTTTCAGTAGATCAATTGAAGTTCAACTGTTCGAGTCAATTGTAATGCTGTTGTTCATAACTTCATGTATGCTATCAATTTGATTGTGCTATAGATCTGTACAAGATAGCTAGTGGTTTATTTTAAGATTATGAATTGTAGTGTGAGGCCAGAAATTTGAATCACTTCCTATATGTGTAGCATTTGGAAAGGAATTTCATAACTTGAGTAAAAAAAAGATATATATTTGGGGATTTCATTCATCTTCAACATTTGACTAGATTGTGATATAGATCGATATAATATACCAAAGGCGGTGGAACACCGCTTGATATCGTTTCAGATTAAAGTTGAAAATTAATAGTCCCAAGTTTGAATCACCGCTTATGCCACGCCGGAAAAGTTAGATGATCTATATCATAGTTTTCAATAGCGAGCGTAGCGATCGCTATAGCGCGCTACGTAGCGTATAGGTCTAGCTCGCTAGTAGGGTTGTAGCGATAGTTTATTTTATTATTATTTTTTTTTTGTTAATATAAATAGCATTAAATATAGCTATAAAATAGCTGGATTTTAGGTTTTTGTTAAATATACATGTAAAATAGCATATATACTAGGATATTTTGATATAATATACATATAATTTTTGTTTAAATTTCAAGTGCATCGCTATTTATAAAATAGCTGCCCACTATTTATCGTTGTTCGCTATGTAGCATATACCTTGTCGCTATTCGCCATTCGCCATTAACAACTATGATCTATATGTAAGAACTTAATGGGAGATAGACGTCTAGCATTAAGAATGCAATTTGGATGTTTAAGTCTCTAGAACATGTTTTGATTGTAGGTATTTTGTTCACCTTTTTTATAAAATCAATTTTCATATATAGGTAGTGACGGGGATACAAAATCAGCAAAGGAGAGATGAGATTTACATTTTTTGTTACAGTTATCCTTTTCCAGCAAAAAATGTATAGAATTAAAGATCTAGATACATAAATGATGGGCTCATGGTCATATGGACTCATGAATGAAAGCACACTCACACACCCTATTGGGAAACTTTGATGCTTTGCCGATCAAATGATAAATATAGAAAATCTAGATAAGCAACCTTCCTTTTTAGAGAATAATGGTACTAAAAGCATTAATGTTGACATGAGTTGCCGTGGGTTTGTATTCAACTGCATAGTGTCATTAGCGGTGGTACGCCTATCCATTATATTGAATAATTTTGTGGAACTAAAAACATAGCACCAGAACCGATGAGCATAGCACATAGGCAAAACTTGGTTGGTATAATACAATTCATGATTGTTGCATCTTCTTTGATTTACAAAACTTGATTCATTTTGTTGTCTGTTTGTGTGTTTTTTTGCAGTAAACTTTGATTAAGGATGGCTTTGAGACAACCTGGTTTAATCGCTTTATTTGATGTAGATGGCACTCTTACTGCTCCAAGGAAGGTACACCTTTACTTTTTTAATCACTAAGGCATTTTAAAGAGTCCAAAAAGCTTCCTTAAAATTCAATTTTGTTTAATGGTAGAACATTATGATCCTTTTTACTAAACACGGTTTACTATTATAGAAGGAATCTTGCTAATTTAATTGAAACTATTATGTGAGAACTAAGCGATAATAATGTAAAAAGCTTTATTTTCATATGATAATCGAAGTTATTGGGTGAACGCACTCTGTTTTTATATTTGACGATATATTTATTTAAATGTGCACTCAGGACGTTAAAGTATAAATTATCGTTTTTTTCTTGAGACATGATTCTATGAAATTGAAATCAAATGTGATTTTTGTATATAAAACCAAAAGTCATATAACAGAAGGCAAAAGGGTGCAAGTATAAACTTTTTAACACAACATTCTACAAAGTTTAGTACTTTGGAACAGCTTTTAAGGGAGTTGTTTTGCAATTTTTTAGATTAGCATTTGTTATCCTGTCAAGCAAGTGCATACCTATGCTTCTGTTTGTATATCTTAATAAAAGTAAATATATTAAAATTCGGTACACGACCAAACAATACGTGTATGCCATCATTGAGTACGAAGTACTCCGTTTTTACTTATGAATACAATGGATTTTGTGTTTAAAGCAATTTAAAATTGCAGGGGGTTACTCCAACGATGTTGAAATTCATGCAGGAATTGCGTAAGGTACATAAAATTATTATGTCTTGCAATCTTGAAGTTTCTCTGTGTGTGTTGGTGGGTTGGGGGGGGGGGGGGGGATACTCGAGTTTTGTTATTTTGCTTTATTCAGTGTCTTGGTTATTTTCCGCTTGCAGGTTGTTAACGTTGGCGTTGTTGGAGGATCTGATCTTGTTAAGATCTCCGAACAGCTAGGGTCAACAGGTCAACTGCGTGCTCTGTTTTTCTTCTATCTATAATGAATACACAATAATGTTGAAGTTCAAGTAAATCTTAACATATAATAATATTAGATGTATTTCACATTTTCTCCACTGACCATATAAAATATTTATCAGTGCTTTTGACCCGAGTTCTTGAGGCCAGTTTTATAAAATTCGCTGATTCTTTTGTTTATGTCACCTTTCTTATAAGATATTATAGAAAGTATTTCATATAAATAACAATCTAGCTATGTCTATGCAGTTATAAATGACTATGATTATGTGTTTGCTGAGAACGGCCTTGTGGCCTACAAGGATGGAAAATTAGTTGGAACACAGGTACTTTCAATAAAACATAGAAAACAATATATTCAATCTTTCCTAGAAAAGAACTTTTTTCAACCATTACACGCATTATAGATCTTAAAAACTATTTTCTTTATGTACCTTATTTTATATTAATTGATCAATTGTTCTCTTGTGCAGAGCCTAAAGACATACCTAGGGGAGGAAAAGATCAAGGTAAAGAGTTTTCTTCTGTGTCTTTATGGATCTACAAAGTGTTCTTAAATATATAGGGGTGTTTGGATCATTACGGATTGAAATATCAAAATTAGTAAATCGAAGCTTAAGAACCTAAGAATAGGTTTGGTAATTTGACATTCATCTTAATAATCAGTTTTCAAAAAAACAAAAAATGATATGCTTCTTCAAATATGAGTATTTTGATTTTAAATAATCAAGGGGAGGGTTATCTTGAAAACGCTAAATATTGCGAGATCCGTGAGACCGAATGAAAAAACCAAGCAAAATCAATTTTTTTTAATACAAACCTCATTTTAATTAAAATAACATTAAAAAAAGAAATTACTTTTTAAATAATTAGTCTCTCCTCTCAAAATCACTCCTCATAATTTTTTTACACATTTGTGTAAATGGCAAACTTACGCATGCGTAAATTTTCTTTATTTACGAATACATGTAAATTTAAACATGTAAATTTAATTTCTAATATTGTATTCGATTTTGAATTTTTTTTTTTGAACAAGTTCTCGCGATTTTTTCATTCGTTCTCACGGTTCTCGCAATATTGAGCGTTCTCAAGATAACCCAAGGTTAAATCATAATAACTTTCTATTCAAACACTTACAAACTGACTAATGCAGTTACAATTGACCATAATTAGTCTTAATGAACAGCAAACACCCGTTATATGATGTCCATGCAAAATAAAATGTTAGCATATGTCTTCTGTAGTTTTTAAGTTTTAATGATAAAACATACACGCCATGATGCAGGACTTTGTCAATTTTACCCTTCATTACATTGCTGACTTAGATATCCCAATAAAAAGGTCAGTGAAAACCTAAATTATTGCAACAATTAATAATCTTTTTAGCATCATCATAAATGAACTTTTAAATCTTAATTATAGGGGGACCTTTATTGAGTTTCGAAGTGGGATGATTAACGTTTCACCAATCGGGCGAAACTGCAGCCAAGAAGAAAGAGATGAATTTGAGAGATATGATAAGGTACAAAACTTTTCTTCATTTAGAACAAAAGTTTATATAATTATATCCACAACTTGATTCTGATATTAGATTATAATTCAGGTTCATAATATACGCTCGAAAATGGTGGAAGTCCTTCGAGAAAAATTTGCTCATCTTAACCTTACGTTCTCCATTGGTGGCCAAATTAGCTTTGACGTGAGTAACTTCTTACTTATGATAAAAACATGAAATTATGATTTAATTTTTGGTTATTTTAAAAAAAAAAATGCTTTATGCTTTTAATAGGCGTTCCCCAAAGGTTGGGACAAAACTTATTGTTTGAAATACTTGGAAGAATTTCAAGAAATTCACTTCTTTGGAGATAAGACTTACAAGGTAGCTCTTTTACAATTTTCCATTACATTTCTCGGTTATTTTGTTTTGATATTAATATATGACTATATGTATTGTCTAAAACTTGAATTTTGTTAGGGTGGAAATGATCATGAGATTTATGAATCCGAACGAACTGTTGGCCACACAGGTTAGTTATGATTATAAAAATAATATTAGTCCAATAATTATCGTATCTTTCGATAACACGATTTAGGAGGTTGTATGCAACAAAATTGCTACCTCTAGTCATTGTTGAAGCGTTTTTAAGGCATGGTTGATGGTGAACATATATCTTAAAACTATTTTCCTAGTCTAAACATTGCAATTTTCATGGTAAAATCTGATTTAAACTCTTACTTTTAGGTTGAGTGACACTAAAATTTGTCAACCGGTTGTTCTTTGCTTTTCAGTTACGAGCCCCGATGATACTCTGAGCCAGTGTGCTACTCTGTTCCTCCACAAGCAAGACTGAGATACCCGACTCAATTTTGCTTTAGGATTTCCCGCACCGTAAGGTTTGGGAAGAAAGTCATTGTATGCAATATTTTTACTTTATATATGCATAGAGACCAGTTATTTTGGTTTTGGTAATTATATAAATTTTGAATAAAATGAATGCACCTATATCGCATTTCAAGTAGACAAGAGTTTTATGGGAAGAAACATGTATCTTATAAGAGACTTGCATCATTTAGCCAACGTTTTCATTCATTTAACTATGCAGTCGTTTTTAACATACACGCGCACATACAAATGTTTGCACGTATGTGTGTTCGTGTGCACGAGTTTGTGTTAGATCTGCTAATGTCTCAATATTAAGGGTCAGAAGTTGATTTAGTAAGTTAATGAATGTCGTTGGGCTAGTCAGTTGTTAGAAATAAAGTTCACGTTGTTAGGAAGAACGCAGAGAAGATATAATTTGTGACATATAACATATAACGGGGTCGCAAGGGAACTGGCGTAGCACAACCCAAATGCTAAATCCAACAACATCATATAAAACAAAAAGAGTCGACGAGTTGTTGGTCCGTCTTGATTTTCTTCGACCACTTAGGTAGCAAACCCGACGATGGTCAAGAAGACTGATGGGTCTTGCCACATAGTTTTTGGATTGAAAGATGTTAAACCAAAAGTTTGTCATGTTTATTTTTGTTAGAGGGTTGAATGTGTAATATTTTAGTCTTTATATTTGCCTAATTGTAACCTCTCTATTCATTCAATAAAATCCAACCCTTTGCTTTTACATGGTATAAAAGCCACGAGCTCAACAGTCGACTGTTCCCTTTCCCTTTGCCCATATAACCGTCGTTGTAAATCATTGGTTGGCAGTTAAACGTATACTTCGGTACCTGAAGGGGACCGCGGATTTGGGTCTCCTTATACGTCATTCTTCGGGTTCCGTCTTGCAAGCCTTTACAGATGTCAACTGGCAAAATGTTGCCACTTCATTGGTCCGTGCCTATTCTGACTTAGATTGGGTAGGTTGCCCAGTCGACCGTCGAACTATGGGAGGGTTCGCCATATATCTTGGATCCAATCTTCTAGGCCGACATCCACCAATCACGTTTAATGAATTGCCCGGCTTATTATCTGATCATGACTATATGATCAACAAAGCACACCCTATTACCCCTGCCCCATTGCCTCAGGTGTTTGCTGCTACCACTCTTCAGCAGCCTACAAACACCAATTCCCCGCAACAACAAATTGCAAACTTACAACAATTACAACAGTTAGCAGCCCAAATGGGAAACCAGTTGAACGACCCAGCAACCCCAAGCCTTCTATGCCGCCCGACCACCGAACCAGAACCATCGAGGCAATCGTCGGGGAAGCTCTCGGGGTAATTACTGAGGCAATTATAATCGGACCAGGGATAATACACAATCTGGTTCCAATAGACAGTTTTCTTGGGCTTCAACACACAATATTGTGATTGTGTCCAAACCAATCTGGTCCGTGTTCTGCCCCGACTCAGTCTCAGGCTAATTTTGCAAGTTTCTCAGAAACGGGTTCAACCTCAGGAGCTACATGGTTCCCTGACACGTGCTAATAGCTACACTGGTGGGGGATTTAGGTTTTTGGGTGGTTTTTTTTTTGTGTGTGTGTGTAGTGGGTTTTTTTTATGAGCCTTTGTACACTTCTTATTTTTAGGAGCCTTTATTTGATTCTAAACCACTTAATCCATAAATTAAGAGAAATTAATAACTAGTTAAAATCAACAAATATAAACTAGTAGAGATGTTAGAAAACTGTTGAAACCAAACAAGTCGGTCAGATTTGCTGGTTTGAGATCTAAACGATTAGGTTCACCATACAATTTGACTGCTTAATGGGTCGGTTTGATTTGAAATTTGAGACCATTTAACCTTGATTATTTGTACAATTTTTTATCTGTAAAATATATAGTTATGTACATGTATAATAATCATAACCATCTTTCTCATTTAAGAAAATAATACAAATCAACGATTTTGAAAGAAAAAAAATCGGGTCCCAAGCGCTAAACCCAAACCGTTAAACTTGCCATACGAGTAAAACTTGTCGGCCTGTCGGTCAGATTTGGTTTGTTGTTTTCTGAAACCGTAGTTAGTGGTTCATCCTATAATTTTTGTCAAAACCGGAGTGTAAGCACCCAACATACCGATAGAAATAACAATAGGAACAATATACTACCATGAAGATAACAGGGTCGTTTTTAGCTCGTTATGACAGCAATAATGTGCGATTCCTTATTGGAAAATAAATATATTAGGCCATCAAGATAATAAAAATCATAAAGGACTGATATCGTAATTATCCAGTAGTTGAGGGGGCTTTGTTGTAGTTTGCGTTTACTATGATTGAAATTGTTGATGATCATAATCTTATTATTATTCAGCTGGATCATCGGTGTCAACTATAAAACAAACTCCATCTGCATTTACATCCCAAAACTATACATATACATATACGTATACTATGGCTGAAGATTATGATAAACCAGTACGTTCGTTTTCTCACTCACAATCTTACTCTTTGACATTACTCAATTTTCTTTTGTTCCAAACCCTCACTCACTCTTTTCTCTTCGTATCTTCTATTTATGGTATAATCAGTCATTGTAATTGCCACAATTTAATTACACTTCTTTTTCCTATTTATTACTGAAAATTAGGGTGAATTTCTTCATACTTGTTTGTTGATCGTCTGATTGTACGTCTTACGTGCCAATTTTGACTACAATATACGAATACAACTTTTTAGGGTTTTGAGAATGATAATCGAAGCTACTGTGCTTGTTATATTATTTTTTTATTTATGAATTCAACCAATTGTGATTAACTGAACAAATTGTGATTGACTGTAAAAAAAAAAAAAAAACAAACAAACTGTGTACATGTTCGGATGTGTGTTTAGAAAGTGAGTTTACACCTTAGAGATTGTTGCACATGATTATAAGTAAATGTGATTTTATACTGATAATCAAGTTATGATTATTCATAATCACATTGTAAATGCACATCCAAACACCCCCAAATTCTCATCTTATAATTTCTGTTTTAAGTAATACAAGCTCACCGGAATATTATATTATTGCAGCAGTCAGATGGATACATTGATGTTGGTGAACCCGAGACTCGTAACTGCGAGATCAAGCTGGTTAGTACTTAGCAGCCTTAAAGAAATCAATTTCACTCGTTATACTTATTTTGTTGGTGTTTTGGATAAAAAAGATTATGTTATTACAAATTTCCAATAAGTTGGTATTGATATGCAGAGAGTAAACCCTGTGAGGCGAAGGGAAAAAGTATTTGTTGGTTGTGGTGCTGGTTTTGGTGGTGATAGACCATTAGCAGCTCTTAAGTTACTTCAGAAAGTCGATGATCTCAACTACCTTGTACTCGAATGCTTAGCAGAACGCACCCTTGCCGACCGCTACCAGGCGGTGTTGTCGGGCGGTGAAGGTTTTGACCCCCGGAGTATGTTTTCATCGTCCATTTTTACTTCAGTCCTTACGTCACGCTACATTTTATTCTCATTTAGGGTTTAGGGTTTTCGACAAATGGAACCGTGGATAAATGAACTATCATACGTGATTTAGATTTAGTTCATTAATTAGTTAACAAAAAGATTCTAATTTTGTAGATAGAGGAACATTGCTCATTGCATATCCATTGACCATTTTCTATTATTGGTCTATGATTAAGCAGTTTCAGAGTGGATGCAATTGCTCCTTCCGTTGGCTGTTGAGAAAGGAGTCTGCATTATTACTAACATGGGTGCAAGTAAGCAACCGTAATCAGTTTGGCCTATGCAATTTGTTCGCTTTATTAAATGCGATTTTGTTTTTCTTGGAAGCAAATGCATTGGCTGCTCAAGAAAAGGTTTTGGAAATTGCAAGCAGATTGGGTATTAAGATTACTGTAGGTGTAGCGCACCAGTTTGATATTGCCAAAGCAGGTCTCATGTCGTTCTTATAACTTACATTTGTGAAGTTTTCGTTTTTTTCATCTGTTTCACCATTGATCATATTCTTTTAAATTTGCCACATGTCCACAGGTCTTTGTTCTAATTTGAGAAATCTAAGCGATGTAAGGATTCGGTTTACTTCACTCTTATTGTTGCGACATTGATAATTACAACGATTTCCCTCTTTTTTCACATTGGATGATGCATACAGGGTATAAGCATGTATCTAGGGGCAGCGCCTATTGTGGAGTGTCTTGAGAAGTACAATCCTGATGTTGTCATCACTTCTCGGGTTGCTGATGCTGCCTTATTTCTAGCTCCAATGGTATAAAATGATGTTTTCCTCATATATGACATGTTTATCAAGAAATTTGCACTTAATAATTTGTGAATTTCGTAATACACAACTAAAGAGAATACGGGATGTTCAGATTAAAATAAATCATCGTCTTTTGTCGGTGTTTTTCAAGGTCTATGAGCTCGGGTGGAACTGGGATGATTTCCCGCTGCTAGCCCAGGGCTCTTTGGCTGGACACCTGCTAGAATGCGGCTGTCAACTCACTGGAGGATATTTTATGCATCCAGGTAGGTTCTATAATAAGTTTAAGTTTTCTTATATCTTCCCTCTTTCGAATGCATACACTTTGACTTTTACGGTCAAACATATTACATTTTATTCACTAGGATGATATGGGTTCGGGAAAGAGTAAAATGTCATTTACGCCCCTGAGGTTTGGCTACTTTTGCGACTTTCGTCCAAAGGTTTGTTTTTCCGCATCTGGATCCAAAAGGTTTGAAATCTTGTCATTTTCATCCAACTCGTTAACTCCATCCGTTTTTTACGTTAAGTGAGTGGTATTTCTGTCTTTTGTAGACATTTTCTTTTTGTGATGATTAAAGGGTTTGGGTGGGGAGAAAGTCAACAGAGGTGGATTTTTTTATTTCTTATAGTGTTTTTTATTTTAGTAAAAATGTCTAAAAAGACGGAAATGCCCCTCATTTAATGGAGAAAAATGGATGGAGTTAATGAGTTGGATGAAAATGGCAAGATTTCAAACGTTCTGGATCCAGATGCGAAAAAACAAACCTTTAGACAAAAGTCGCAAAAGTGACTAAACCTCAAGGACGAAAATGGCATTTTACTGTTCGGGAAAATTTGTAGTCCCAGAAATCATTTCTGTTTGTAGTCTGTCATATCCGTCTAATATACTTATCAATATAGTCAAATTTATAGGGATACGTATCTAGTTTAAACTTTAAAGTTATAAATTTGATGATTTGACCTCAAAAGTCAAATGTATCTCTGCTTACAGTTCTTGAAGGTTGAGATGCATACGGTTTATATTGTGATTGCAGGAGACAAATACAGAAATATATCTTGTGCAAATCTCCTGGATCTTTCTCTTCCCTTTGCTGAAGTTAATTACGACGGGAACATGTGTGTAGCTAAAGCAGATGGAAGCGGGGGTGTGTTAAATTTCAGTACTTGTGCTCAACAGCTTCTTTATGAGGTTGGGGATCCAGGTGCTTATATTACCCCCGATGTGGTGAGTCGCATCTCCACATCACTATTTTTTATTAACAAATTAAATACAAAAAAGAGTTAAACTAATTAAAACATTATGGAAACAGGTTATAGACTTCCAAGACGTTTCATTTCACTCGTTATCAACTGATAAAGTTGTTTGTACCGGAGCAAAACCAGCTGCAACATCTGTACCCGATAATCTTTTAGCACTAGCTTCAAAGGTATTATTGGGAACTTATTATCTTTTTCAATCTGGAATCTCATTCTATGTAACTGATAAATTGAAGCCCTTAAAATAACATTATAAACAAGTTAGGAGTTGTTAAATATTTCTATTTTAATTAAAAAAAACTAGTGGGTTACCACCCATGCTCCGCAACGGGTTTGAAACATAGATAAAAATAAGCAAATCGCGAGAGTTAAAGTTGTTTGATGTTTTAGTTAAGAGGCTAAACATGTCATTATTAAAGTTGAGGGGCTAAACATGTTATTATTAAAGTTGAGGGGCTAAAGTTGTTTTAGTTAAGGGGCTAAACATGTCATTATTAAAGTTGAGGGGCTAAATTGTTTTAGTTAAGGGGCTAAACATGTTATTACCAAAGTTTAGGGGCTAAACATGTCACTATTAAAGTTGAGGGGCTAAAGTTGGTTAATGCGAAAGTTGATTGATGTGACAAATTAGCATATTTATAGTATAGATAATGTGATTCTTGTGGTGAATAAATCATTATAATACATGATTAATCAGTTTGTTGGTTTCGAATCTACAAGGGTTAACTAGAATCTTGTTTATGTCATGCGTTTGCATTCAGGAAGCTGGATGGAAAGGATGGGGAGAGATATCATACGGTGGATATAAATGTGTAGAACGAGCTAAAGCCGCTGAATATTTGGTATTCTGAGATCCATATATAACGAATACGGACTCACTGCATATGTGACATAATTGTATCTTATTATTTTGGTAGGTGAAGTCATGGATGGAAGAGGTATGTCCAGGTACTAGTGCCCGTATAATGTCATATATAATTGGATTAGACAGTCTCAAGGCAACAAGTCTTGAAAATTACACCTTAGTAACTAACGACATTCGGTTAAGAATGGATGGATTATTTGAGCAAGAACAACATGCTATTGAATTCACCAAGGAGTTCACGGCTCTCTACACGAACGGACCGGCTGGTGGTGGTGGTATCAGGTCTGACCCATTTCTCACTTCATATTAACAGGACCCTTAATGACATATTAATGCTAACAGGCTCCATAAAAATGTAAATGTTAAATGGCATAAATTAATAAAACTTTAATCATCTCCTATTGTATTTAACTCATACTTCACTCTTGTACTATGTAGTTAATATCGCGATATATCACCGATATATCGGTCCCCTGGTGAGATATCGGTGCAAAATATTGGTCAGAATATTGGTACCGATATTTTCGGTGATATTGACTGATATTGGACAGATATATCACCGATTTTCCCGATATCAGTACCTTCTTAGTTCTAGCATTCGTCTTTCTTCGTATTGTTGCTATTAGTGTTTTAAGTCTTAATTGTTAAATGATAGTGTGATAAGTCTTAATCAATTCCTACTTGCTTTAATTGTTAGTGTTTTGCAAGTCGCAAAAGGTTAATTTGTTAATAGTAGGAGAGTATACTGAATTGTTAGTGTTAAATTACTAAATATATATAAATTCAGCATGATATTAAAATTACTCATATCCCACCGGATTACCGATATCTCAAATATCGGTCCTTGACGGATATCCAATTTTTTACCGCATTAACTGCTTAGCTCTTGTATTATAAAATGCAGCACGGGACACAAGAAAGAGATCCTGCTTGAAAAAGGATTGGTATGGTCTCTTTCCTATACTCCGGTTTTGATTAACTAATTTTTAAGAGTAAATATATATTCCTTTATTTGTTTAAAGGACATTTATTTGTTTAAATAATCAGGTCGGGCGTGAACACATATACTGGAAAATATCAGCAAAGGAAAACCAACCAACAAAATCAAACAATCATCAAACCAACACGCTTCCTACCGAAACAAAATCTAATAATCCAAAAGAGTTTCTATCTCCCGAGAATCACGTCTCACTCTCACCTGCACCATCAAACGAAAAGGTCCATCTCTATGACATAGCCCATAGCAGAGCTGGTGACAAAGGTAACGACGTTAACTTCTCCCTGATCCCATATTTCCCACCGGACATTAAACGTCTCAAAACCGTCATAACACCAGATTGGGTCAAAAGAGTCGTTTCACCTCTTCTAAACCAGTCATCTTTCCCGGAGGAAGTAGATGATACAGAAACGAGAGACAAATGGGTCGATGAACATGTTAGTGTGGAGATTTATGAGGTACGAGGTATCTCTTCATTGAATGTTGTTGTTAGGAACATTCTAGACGGCGGCGTTAACTGTTCTAGAAGAATTGACCGGCATGGGAAAACTATATCTGATCTCATACTGTGTCAAGAAGTTGTGCTTCCCATGTGATCCAAGTGTCATACAGTATAACTTATAAGACATCATTCGACTTTCATACATAGTTGGATAGTGGGCTGTGGGGTTTTGCACACTTGGCAAGTGTTTTTTGGTGATTTTTTTTTTTTTTTGTTTTTTTTGTTTTGCCGTTCGGTTCCTGTACTTGATGCACCATTTTAACTGCTGTGAGTGTTGGTCTTATTATGAAATGCAAAACTGATTTTAACAGAACAACTGTATTGTGAGCTTTAAGCTTTTTGAACAGATTAGTTTAAATAGGAATGAAACACTATAGAGACACCCCTAAAAATTGTTTTTATTGAATTTACATCACACATCGCTCTAAAAGTCAATTAAATCAATAGGGGTTTATGGGTTTTTTTAGCACACCCCTATATTAACATCTTGTGTCAGGCTATGTGTTGTGGTTTACGTTAACGCCTCGCCATATCGCTGTCGCGTAAACAATGAGTTTTAAGTACGCACCCATTGATTATCATGTAATGATTCAAGTAAAATGTAAAAAAAAAGTTTGATTGATGCATTGTGGGCGGACACAGGACACCACCTGATTTAGCCCTCAAGGCGTTACCACATTAACAGAAGAGGCCTCACTACGTTCAGGGGTGGACTTAAGGGTTGTCCAAGGTGGGCGGGCGCACCCCCGGGAAAAAAAATTTAGTGTTAAGTTCCGTCGAAAATCCCGTCCGCACCCCTTGGAATTTTTTTGTCCGCACTCTTTAGGTAAAAAGTGTTATCCATTTATATTTTAAAATTTTTTTTACTACCTAAATTATATAACTTTTCATACCTAAATAACTAAACTCAAATACCCAATACCTTTAACTAGCCCACTACTAAGTCTTAGTGATGATATTTTATTTTGTGGTTGGTTAGACTGAGTGTAGTGGGGCAACCTTTTGAGTGGGCGTCTTGCGACACGTGGCGCCACGTCACATAAGAGGATTTTGACCAAAAAAGGGGGAGTGAGGCAACCTTGCTGGGTGGGGCGTCTTGCGACACGTGGATTGATTTATTTTGTCTTTTTTATGTAAAAGATATAAAAAAAGTCCTATTTTTTATAAAAGTCTTTTTTTACTTCAACCAAAATAAAAAAATACATCAACTAAAAAAAAATTACTTCAACCAAAATAAAAAAATACATCAACTAAAAAAAATTACTTCAACCAAAATAAAAAAATACATCAACTAAAAAAAAAAATTACTTCAACCAAAATAAAAAAATTACTTCAACAAAGGTTATATTTTTCTCGAATTTCTTGCTTCATTTGCTCGGCTAAAGCGAGCTCGGCTCCAGTAAGGTTTGTCGTGTCGGTTGTTAATATTTGCAAATCAAGTGCTTTTTGACGACTTTCTTTCAGCTTTAGCTTTCGGTCCCCGTGTTCTTTTTTTAAGTTGATCCGTTGTTGGCTCGTTTGCAACAAGCCGTCTAACTTATTGGTCACTTTTTCGAACGTTTCGGTGTAGTCGATTCGTACACCGCTAGAAGACGGTTGGGCGGCTTTTTTGGCCCTATCTCGGCCAACCGGTCGTCGTGGTGGTTGAAACGCTTCGGCCTCTTCATGTGGCTCTTCGTTGTCTTCCTCAATGTCGTTGAGATTTATTTGACACCGAGCGTCCGACCCGGTACTTTGATGGTCGTTTGAGGATGAGGTTTTTGACCGCTTAGCCGACGGTTGGCCACGAGTTTTAGATGGATCGAAGACGATGACTGTGTGAAATTTCGAACTCCTTAAAAATTGCCAAATAGCAAGATAAGGAAACGCCTTCTTGTGTTCGACTCGGAATTCATTTTGGGCGTTTGCTTGGAGCATCGCATCGTCGGAACCACTTTGGCGCACACGCGAGTTACTTAGGCGAGTGTATATTTGGTTGAAACTTTGAATCAAAGGACGCATTTTACGCCACTTCGCGCCGATACCATCGGCATCACGGTATCCATCTTCTTGATCTTCCAACTTGAGGAAAACGTTGTAAATACGAGAGCAATATGTTTTTTCCTTTTGATAGTTACTACATCTCGGGTCTTCGGTTATTTCTAGCCAAGCCTTAGACAAGCTCATTTCCTCGTTGGAAGTCCATGGTATCGGTTTGGTTTTCAAGCGTTCTTCACCCGGTGTTTTCCTCTTGTGTGAACGTTTCTTTTTTTGAGGTTCAACATCATTTTGACCGACATCGAACTGGGTCTCCGGAACTTCTTCGTCATCTAAATCAACCACTAGATGGAATACAAACAAAGTTAAAAAAAAAAAAAAAACATATTCTTTACAAAAAAAATATCTAAAAAATTTATACCATTTTGTTGTCTCGATCCTCCAACGTTTTGAAAACCACCGGGTTGTTGTGTGTTCCAAGTGGTGAACCCCATATGTTGCGGTATGGGCGTATTGTTGTAGTATACTTGTGGTGTAGGGCTAGCAACGTGCATATTATTGAAATAGGCGTAAAAAGCGGGGTTATTTAAAACGTTTGGGTCCGCCATATCGGGTTGTGGATTGGAAGATTGTGTATTTTGGTTGAAAGGAGGGATGTTGTGGGGATACATTTTGATGAGTTGATAGAAGATTGGTATAAATTTTGATGATTTGAGAGAAGATTGTGGTAAAAATGTGTTTGATATGGGGTATTATTTATAAAGGTTGGATTTTAAAAAATAAAAAATAAAAAAGCTTGGCCAAACTATCCGTTGGCAACGGATACATTGTGGGAAAGTGTGAGAGTTGGGCGACGTGGTTGAGTCGGGCAAGAGGGGGTCGCCACCCAAGTCGCCCCCGGGGGCGGTGTTCCAGGCGATACCAGGCGATCTGGGGGTGGGAGTCGCCCCACTCCCCTCAGTCTTATATATTTATATTTTGTTAGTGATGATGGTGATATTTTGTCTTTTTTATGGTGGGTTATATACGATCATGTTTGGTTTTTTTAATGGTGAATATGATGTTTTACATGACCCGACCCGACCCGACTCGAACCGACCCGATACGAACCAATTTTTTTACTTATATACCTTGAGGCCTAAAATTTTTAAAAATGTTCCGCACCCCCATGAAAAAATTCCTGGGTCCGCCACTGACTACATTGTGGGCTACCGGGCGTTATTTGCCTATGTGGAGGTGGGGGCGTTAGCGGGTGGCGCCCCGCAACGCAAAGCCTTTCGGAAAATACAATATATAAGATTAGAGAGGAAGACACGTTTTTTTAAATATACTATTACAACTCTTTATTTGCTTATGAATTTTATTATAACAATATTACAATAAGGGAATGAGATCAAATACAAACACTTAACTTTTTAAGAACCATAAGAACCAATACATAATTGACAAGTGTCCATCAATAAAAAATTAGTTTAGGGGTAATTTAGACTTTTTGACCATATTTATTTATAACTAATTAAAAATAATTACAAAAAATATAATCAGCACAACACTATATAATTAGCACAACATCATTAATCGTTCTTCATTATCAGCACATCGTCCTCGAATCGTTCTCCATTATCAACATAAACGACATTAGCACAACATCTTCAATCGTTCTCCATTATCAGCACACCAGATGTGCTGATTATATCTACTTTTGGTGTTTGTTTGTATTATTTTGTAATTAACACATAATCAGCACCTTATTAGCACAAATATAAAACACCTTTTGTTAACTTTTTTTAAAAAAACACTTTTATAAATACAAAAAGGTATAGCAATATGGTACTCATATTAAAGATAAAAAAATACTTGATTTTATGGTATATATTTTTAAAAAAAATAATGAAGTATATAAAAGTTATTTTAGTTTAAAAAACCTTGGTGGAATTTGTATTTAATAGAAAATGGTCAAATGACTAGCAATTTTACAAAATTGCCCCTAATTTGTTAGTAGTAATTTTTAATTATAAGAGTTTTATTTATAATCAATATCAACCCTTGATTTAAATTAACAATGGTTCAGATCTGTTCTTACGGTTCTTATAATTAGCACTGTTTGTACAGAATCTCAACCCTTACAATAAGACGTAAAGGTGGCTTTTTTAATAGAGGTGATATTCAGGATAGTTTTGATCAAAGACTTTATACTTGATATATGCATGTTTTATTAACAAATCTTTAAAAACAATGGAAAAACCATCCTATTTTCATTGCATCAAAGTCGTAAAAATTGTCCGTTAATTTCTCAAAATTGATCAAAATTTCCAGTCACGTGTTGGCACTTTAAATTCATTCAGATTTCAACCTCTAAACCGTTGTAAACAATAAAACCAAATTGAATTTGTGTGATTTGTATTCCTTATTGTCCATTCAATTATTTAACATGGATCTTTAATTGTTTGGCAACCCATCTTTGTTGGGTTCAATTCCTTTCCTCTTGTTTACAACTTTTACTCTTGTTACAAACCGAAAGCCAAGAAAATGTCGTTCACGGGGACTTTAGACAAATGCAAAGCTTGTGATAAAACGGTTTATTTTGTTGATTTATTGTCGGCGGATGGAGTCACGTATCACAAAGCATGCTTCAAATGTAGCCATTGCAAAGGAACGCTTGTGGTTTGTGTTTCAATCCTTTTGCATCACTTGATTAGCTCCATAATAATCATATTCATTCAACCATATTTTATGTCATTGTTGTCAATTGTATGTTTTTCATGCATAAATAAATATATATGAAATAAAAAATTAAACATGAAAATAGTTTATGATCTATGAATCTATAATTGACTTTTGCAAGATGAAATGAATATAAACTTCTTGGCAGATGAGCAACTACTCTTCCATGGATGGGGTCCTCTATTGCAAGACACATTTTGAACAACTTTTCAAGGAATCTGGGAATTTCAGCAAGAACTTTCAAACAAGTGAGTTTTTTTTATTTGTTATAATGAAAAACTATATTTCTTTTCTCATAATAGCTTTTAAGTTGTCACGTTTAATTGTCGTGACAAGTTAAATCTTAATAATACAAAGATTTGATCCTTAGAGCATCACAATGCGGTGACTTGGCATCGGTTTGGATGTCTAGCGGCAGGGCCGCAGCTTCCTTGGGGCGGGAGGGGGCGTCCCCCCCCCCCTCCCGGAACTTTTCGACACGTAGTGTTATAAACAGTACCTTCGTATAGAAATTTTTAGATATATACGTTTTCGCCCCCCGGAATTGGGAAAAATCGGCCCCCCAAGCTTCGCCAATGTCTAGCGGTCCCACGTTCGTAGAAACCAGACCTTCAATGGACCAAGGTGGTGAGGCCCTCCTCTCTCACGTATATTTTTAATTTTTTTAATGCTAGTGTGCGGAGGTTTGGTAAGTTGTGGGAAATTAGGGACGTATGACATATGGTGTGGCATGGTGAGGTAAATGTTTATGGAGTGTAGCGTTGTAGATGCTTTAACCTCTAACTTCTAACTTGACGCACCTAAAAAAACATTCTCTTTTTCCAACACCAAACTCCTACGTCATGTACTTTTACATTTATTTAAAGTTTATATAAATCATATTATGTTGACTTATATTTATTTCATTTATAAAATAATACATATAGACTATTAATTAATAATATATATTAAATAAAAAAAAAGCACACATCAACTAAAATTTAAAAAATTAATAAAACCAATTCAGAAAATAAAAATAATACACGGGTGGACGTTCAGCGGCTATCGCGGTTTGACTATTTGAATATGTAAGGATCAAAGCGCGGATGGTCCCATTTGTTATAATGCGAACGGTCTATTTCGGTTACATTATGATAGCGTAAGATACCGTCTATATTGGGTAATTCATGATCCGGTATCTCGTCTTCATAGACTTAACCATCATTTGGTGCATTGTCCGGTTCAACTACCGGTTCAACCACCAGAACGTTTTTAGGTACATCCACCATGTACGTTTATTTGCTCTAATCGTTTTGGTTTATTTTAATCGTGCAGCAAAACCAGAAAGAGATCCGTCACTGGTATGTATGTTGATATATTCTATGTTCAAAACTTTATTTTAGTTTATAAAATAACAATAAAATCAATTTTGTATAGCAGACAAGGACACCAAGCAAATTATCCTCTATGTTCTCCGGAACTCTAGACAAATGTAGAGCTTGTGATAAAACCGTTTATCCTCTCGAAAAGGTTTCTACTTATACTTTTAATCCATTTAATCAATGACCAATTAAACTGGTGTTGCTATATGTACAACCTGTATACGGGGACGTATACAAGTATATAGCTCGTATGCATTCACATCACACGATAAAGTTGACATTTCCTTATATTTATACGACCCATATAGGTGTAGGCGGGTCGTATATATACGTTCACCTCACACGACAAATATCACATTACCTGATATGTTTACGACCCGTATAGCTTGAGCCTTTTTGGGTGAAATTGTCCAAAGGAAGGTTAACCAATACCATCATGCTATAACAACAGGGTCGTCTGCGAAAATCACAAAAAAAAAAAATAAATAATAATAATAATAAATTCTGGCTCTGTGCGAAACAAAAAATTTGGGCCCTATTCATTAATCCATTATGTTTGTTTATTGATTTGGGCCAAGTCATTAATCCATTATACACTAAAACAGTTGGGCTTCTGAATTTGATTGGCAAAAATAGTTGGGCTTCGAAACAGTAGGGCTTCTAAACAGTTGGACTTTAACTTTTCTGGTATATATATAAAAATAAATAAATTTGGGCCCAGAGCGGTCGCCCACCCGGCACTTGGTTTGGGCTGGCCCTATATAACATGAACTTGCACCTTGTGCATTACAAAGTGTATGGATCCCGAAATTTGAGCATGCATATTCCATGGTACAACATATGAATGGTGTTGTGATGATAGGTGACAATGGAAGGAGAATCATACCACAAGACTTGCTTCAAATGTGCTCATGGAGGGTGTCCTCTAACACACTCATCATATGCTGCCCTTGATGGTATCCTATATTGTAGGCATCATTTTGCTCAACTTTTTATGGAAAAGGGTACCTACTCTCATGTCCTTGAGGCTGCAAACCAAAAGAAAAACGGCCCCGCCTCATCCGAAGAACAACCACCAGGAGATGGAGATGAAGGTGAAGCCGCTAACGCTGGCGATAGCCAGCCCGAACCGGAGGATGAACAACCGGAAAAAGAAGAAGAAAAAGAAGAAGAAAAGGAAGAAAAAGAAAAAGAAGAGGAGGAATCCAAAACAGATTAATCCTACACCAATAAACACATTTTGGTTAATTGTGTGTCACATGGATTAGTTTGTATATTTTAAGAAAAGAAGTCACATTAATTTCTTTAGTGGGAAACACCATTTCTTGATCACTAGATTGTGATTCATATAATGGTCTCAAATAAATTTCCAGTTTTGATGTATGTATGTATATATGTAAATTTTTGGTATACATGAATATTTTGATGACAATTTCATACATATACTAGAGGTCCGTCAGTGATACAAATTTGTCGTTCAAAAAAAAAAAATTCATGTAGAGCACTGCGAGAATCGAACGTTTATCATTTACTATGTACAAGTGTAATTGTTTTTTATTAGTTAAAAATATTTAGTTATATTAGTAAACATCACAACAACAACAACAAAAAATCTATGAGAAAACGACACTGATTTATTGTATGCTAGAATTTTGGGGCTTGTTTAAAGGGTCGTTTGGAGTGCTTGAAGAGTTGAGGGTAAGTCGTATAATGTGGCCTTCTAAATCCTTTTCCTCGCCAGTCTGTGTTCGATTTGGAGCCATCACATGTGTTAAAAGGTTTGTGTTTACGGGTTGACGGTCCAATCTAACACAAATCTTTAATTTTTGAATGACTGGTCGGGACATAATACTAATAAGAGCTTCACGTAAACTTGAAATTACTCTCACTCATGTATTTATGAGTTGATACGTATACGTTCTATTTAATCCTTGTTTTTTCTGTGTTTTACTACTCTAAAGTTATAAGTTTACACCCAAAAGTATAAATGTCTCTATCAACTTAATAGTCATCGGGTCTTTTTTTTTTAAGTTTGACATAAAATGCCCATAAAAATTAGTATAAATATAAACGCTCAAACCCTTGAAACAGTCATATTGATTTGAAACTTACGTGTTATCTAAACATTCTCATGCCTCAAACCAAAACCTACCCAAATTCATTTAGGCTAAACCTAAACTCACGTTCTCTGTCTTCATTTTATGTCGTATTGAATATTCACACCCATAATTTGTATACATGAATGTGTGTGTATATATATATATATATACTAGTATTAAGCCCATGTGTTGCAACGGTTGTCATAAAACTGTGTTAAGTAGTAGTAATACTTTACCATTGTCAGCGACCACCAACACCGGAAAAGCTCGTAAAAACAAAATAAATAAAAACGGGAAGAAATAACGCCGAGCGAAAAGCAGACGTCAAATCTTTGAATCACGCACGCTCGTTGCTGAGAAATTAAACCGAAACGTAAAATATAGAAAAAAATAACTAAGTCCATCCAGGACCCGCGTGCTGGACGAACTTGTCAAACGCAGAAAAATCGATGTGACGCGACGGGCCAGTCAAACGGCAAAAATATACGAAAAAATGTTGAACCCCATACGCAAAAAATTTAGAACAAAACGAAAAACTTGGGAAAAATGAAAAATATGGTTAACCAAAATTGAAAATAAAAAAGAGTTGGGATTAAATTGCAAAAGATGAAAAACTTTGGGTTAAAAGTAAAACACAAAGGGTCTAAATTGCAAAATTAAAGTTATTTATAAATTTAGATAAAGATAAAGATAAGGATAAAAATAAGTGAAATCTATATATTGGTTATTAATTAATATTAATATTAAAAAAATTATTAAATTAATATAAATAAAATTTATGAGGTTGAACAAGAGAATGCCATGTGACATTATTTAGAGTATTTTATTATAAGTTAGGTTAGATATATACATTTTTTATCAATAACAATATATTCTCTTTTTTTCCAATGTTTAACATCAAATAAGGTTGATTTTAAATAACCTTATTTATAT
The DNA here is from genome assembly GCF_002127325.2 of Helianthus annuus. Classification (NCBI taxonomy): domain Eukaryota; kingdom Viridiplantae; phylum Streptophyta; class Magnoliopsida; order Asterales; family Asteraceae; genus Helianthus; species Helianthus annuus. Next base: position 192,462,996 of record NC_035436.2, on the reverse strand, counting down.
ACATTTTTTATCAATAACAATATATATATATATATATATTAGGTTAGAACCCTGTGTATTACACGGGTTGAATAAATCTTCCTATACTAATAAACAAAATCTTTTTTGGATACGTGTCACTCTCTGGTGCCTCCTCCCTTAATACTACATATTAATTTTATACACAAAGTATAATATAATATTAATTAATATAGTTAGAGATAAACGTCTACATTCAAATTTAATTAACAATTATCTATAACAAATATAAATGTATCAAATAATATAATAAGAATAATATTATTTAATATAGTTAGAGACAAACGTCTAAATTCAAATTTAATTAATAATTATCTATAACAAATATAAATGTATCAAATAATATAATAAGTATAATATTATTTAATATAGTTAGAGATCAAACGTATAATTTCAAATTTAATTAATAGTAAATTACTTTTTGAGACCCTATGTTTTATTGGTTTTAACCACTTGAATCCAAAATCAACACGTTTAACACCTTGAGTCTCTAACCACTCATTTACACCCTCTGTAAAAAATTCAAAAAAACCTTTTGTAATGTTGAGTTCTCTAAGTTCTCACAACTCGTAGAAGTTTTCATTTTACCCTGACCGTATATATTTGTTAAGATAAAATATATTATTTGGATATAAACAATAATTACTAATAAAGTATCAAATCACATGTATAAGTAACGAAAATATAACTGTTCTTTTGTTTTACTAATTTATCTAAATAAGTCATTTCATTAATAAGGATTATATACCAAATAATAAAAAAAATATTTTTAAAAATCTCGTTTATTACACGGGTTGAATAAATGCAATTTTATATACCAAATAATAAAACAATATATATTTAAAAATCTCGTTTATTACATTGGTTGAATAAATGTAATTTTGATATATTAAATAATAAAAAGTTATATCTTTAAGAACCCCGTGTATTGTACGGGTTGAGTAAATTTTATTTTATATATTAAATAATAAAAAAGTTATATTTTTAAGAACCTCGTCGAGCTGAGGAGCGAGACTAAGTTCGACCGTTAGGGAGACTAAAGCAGGAGGTTGTGTTATACGGGTTGAACACATGTAATTTTATATACCAAACAATAAAAAGTTATATCTTTATAAATCCTATGTATTATATGTATTGAATAAATCTAATTTTATATACTACATAATAAAAAAGTTATATTTTTAAAACCCCGAGTATTACACGAGTTGCATAAATGTAATTTTGTATAGTAAAAAATAAAAATGTTATATCTTTAAAAAACCACGTTTATTACACGAGTTGAATGAATCTAATAAAAATTTATATCTTAAAAAAAAACTAACGGATATACTCGATATACGATGGATGGGGTGATTGCGGTGATTGTTCTTGTAAATGTCACGTAAATGTAGTGATTACTGTATTTGAGTTGAGAATTGAACACGAAAATATATTTATAGAACCAATAAACACATTTTAAACATTTTTGAAATAGGTTCTATCCTTAATTATTTTAGTTTAATAAAATAAATAAATCATCTAAATTAACTGAGTTAGGGCTAAAGAACATAACTTGCAAGGGTTTGCAAACATCATGTACGTTTTCTGTAATTATTGAAGACAAAGGACACAATTTGCAATAAGTGACATACATAAAGGACAATTTTTGTAATTTACTCTATTTTAAAATATTATATATATTATCTCCTATATGAATTGTTTAAATTTATATTAAATTTAATTGTTTAATTATCTTTTAATTAATATTAATTATCTATAAAAATAGATGACTTTCATGAATGACACGTGTCCAAAACTTGGTTTCTTTTACTATAGTTGATAGATTTGAATAAGTTAAAACAAAATAAAAATGTAAATAACACTAAATGTTGTATTTGATAAAACGGAATATCCTGTTTTAGGATATTTATTTTGTGATATAGATTTTCATTATCCTTGTTCGTTATGCAAAATTGCAAATCATAAAAATTACATAGAAGAAAATGATTTTTGTTTCGTGATATAGATTGTCATGATCTTTGTTTGTCCATTACCGCTTGCCCACGTGACAAAACTCCTTTGTGTAATTGTCTTCGTACTTAACACAATGATACAACCAGATATTCAGAATAATTCCTTAGAAAATTCATTATTATGATTTAACTAAAAAGCGTTTCATCCCAGTGTTAATAAGCAATGATGTTTAAATTAACCTATCCATCACAGGATCTTTATGATTTAACTAAAATATTTTGTTAAAAGAAAAAGAAGATTAATAATTGACTAAGGTTCTATAGGCCCCACCTTCTTCTCATTATAGATGAGCATTTGGCATCGGTATCGATCTAGTACTGTACCGGGTATATTCGGTACCGGAACTGCTACCCGTTTTTTTCATTTTTCGGTACTAGTATTTTGATCTATTTACCGGTAAATACCAGCTCCGATACCCATTTTCTCCATTTTTCGGTACCGGCAATACCGATCCGATACCATGCTCATCCCTAACTCCCTCTCACACCCGTTAACAGGGTGGCTCTCCCCATTTTGGCGCCGCCTTTTAACACCCATGGGGCAGTGTTCCAAGGCGTTAAGGGTGAAAGGAGTGGTTAAACACTTGGAATAGGTAAACTCCCAAATCACTCAATCAAACAGTGCCACGTCAATTGTTTACCTAATGCTAAAAAACGTTGGCGGTGGTTTACCTAATGGGGTTTAGGTAAACTATTTAAAAAAAAAAGGAAAAATGTGTGATTGGTTGAGAAGAAATAGACCCCACCACACACCCTCTCTCTCCCCATTGCCCTCCCTTCACCGAATCGGTGAGCAGTCACCGAAAACACCCTCCATTTCGTTAAACTTGATCGGTAAAGTTGGTTGGCAGTGGAGGGGGTCGATACCGAGTGGGTTTACCGCCCCCACTCTGTTCACCCTAACAACCCACATGGAGGGGGCGTTACTCCACAATGCCCAGTCTTATCATTACATACTAGAATTACGTATGGCAATTATAACTCACTTAAATATGTATGACACGAATACAATCTATATAACTCGCTTATCTAAGCAAGTCAAACTTGTAGACAACTTATAAAGACTTACATATCATATATTCACATTAGGCCATGTGTAGTCATAAAGCCCCTTGTGGGGCGTTATGCGACAAGTGGGTGAAACGCGTATGTAACACCTCGTAAAATCATACCCAATAAAATAAAGACACGTGTCATGTAAGATAAACGTGTCATGAACCCGGATCAAGTTAAAGGATGTATGGTAGGATTTAAAAGTGTCGTCATGTTAATAAATATCTCTGAGCGACCTATTTACAAATCCTAAACCTTAATATATTCCATAAACATCCAACATATTCAAATCCGGTTAATTTGATAATCAAAATTTGCATAAGAATTGAGTTTTTGGTTCTTACGACAAGTTTCCTTTAAAAAGGCATTCAGCACAAGAATCCAAGATGTGTAAGTGCATGGCAAGGCCATGCAAAGTCTGGTTCATGGTCCCTACACTGAAAAGAAAGCATGGGATTCGGAAATTTCAAAGTTGCATGGTCAAAACTTTAAAGTTTACAAATTTTTGTCTTCTGATGAAGGCTTACAGACCGCAAAGGTGAACCTTTACGGTCCGTAAGGGGGCGAAGCTGGGCAATAGTTCCTGAAAAGCGGTTACGGACCGCAAAGCCTAAGGCTTACGGTCCGTAAGACCTGTAACTGCGCAAAATTTTGGACAGATGCCTGTATAACCAGTTACACCGCCGTATAAGAGTGGTTTTCGAAAATCAGGGGCCTTGCAACTGCTTTTTGGCATTATAGGGACACCTGAGAGGATCTCATAACAATAGTAGAGTTGTTTGGCATGATCCTATGAGATCAAAGTCCATATATATAGAGGTTCACTTGCAAACATTTGAGCACAACATTTGAAACTTCATTCTGAGGATTTCTGGAGCTCTCTGGTCAGCAAACAAGCTTTCTTAGGATCCATAATCGTGCTTAGGACCTTGGTAAGTGTCCTTAACCTCCCTTAATTCAGTTTTATTAGTTTAATGGCGTAAAGTCAAACCCATCGTAATTAAGGTTTGACTTAGTGATTAATCACTAATGGTCCAGTCAATACTCGAATTAAGAGTAGCTTTGAGTTTGTAATTATGTGGGTAATAAACCCTTAAAAGGGTACTCTCTGATTCCCACTCTAACTAGGTCAATTGTCGGGTCAAAGTTAATCTTAAAAAGTCAACATGAAGCTAATTTTCAAATAAACACATAATTAACAATGTAGAAGCCATACAACCTGTTTTATCATTCATATAACTTGGTAATTAATATAAGAACATGTCTAACATGTTCAACCCGACAATTTTCAGTTTAGGCTCGGTTCGGAACCGAAAGTCGCATAAATTGACTTTTGCTTTGACTTTCAGTTCTGACCCAATGTAGCATGATTTAGAAATGCCTTAGAGCTTTATTAGGACCATGTTTTCTGTTAGTATAACCCTCTGTGATTATACAACTTGGTTCATTAGTTATCCGATTCATATGCATGTTTCCATTAAATGCTTAAATGTTGACTATTATGCCCTTTTGACTTTAAAACGTGATTTTTGAAAATGTAAAAGAATAGAAACCTTAGTTACTGATTTATAAACTTGTCCCTAATATTTGACATCAGTTTGAGGTCTAGATTAGGAGTTATGCTCATTAGCGTAAATGAAAAGCTTTTTATTAATTAAACGGCGTAATTAGCATAAAGCCTATCTAAACCCAATTTTTTATACCAAACTTTTTACCTACTAGTGTAAAATAATATTTTGCGATTTTTGAAGATTTTTATTTATTTTTAGGCTGAGCATAACATAGAGTTATACCTTTGATTTGGTTATTGTCGGTTTTGCCCTTTTGGCCTATAAAATGAGTTTTACAAATCATTTTGATACCAAACCTTTTTCTACTGATCTCATATGATAAATAAAATATTTTAAGCCTTCTGGAATAATAAAAATACCAGCTTTTCTTATAAAACCCGGAAATCGCTTAAAACCGCCTTTTTTACGCATTCTAAACGCATAGTATGTATTAAGACTATTTTAAATATATAAGACTTGATACCTACTGATATTTTCAGTAAATTTTTATATTTCAACATTAAGCAAAAGTTTTAAACTCAGATTTCCAGTTTTGACCTTTTATGCTTATGTGAAATTACCAAAATGCCCCTACGGTGCTTAGTTTAGTTATAAATGATAAATTTCACATATATGTAATACCCTACTGTTATAACTTATTAAATCAGGTATTTTTACTGATTATATCATACTTGTAACCCAGATTAATACTTAAACTCTTTTATAACCTTTAAAATGACCAAAATGCTCCTACGGGGCATAGTTTGAGTTTAAATTCGTTTCGGGCATAATAGAAGATATCTTACTGATATCACAACATATTTAAGACATATTAACTTAGGAAACCTGTATATGACTCTTATGGTTACCCGTTACGTATTTTCGCATTCGGTTCGGTTTATGTAACTAGTTTGCATAAATTGACCGAAACGGGTCAAACCTTATCATTTTTATCTCAAATCCCAGAATGTGTTTAGTTTACCCATATTACACAAGTCTTCAAACTTGTCGGGTCTACATCACATTCTATTCCGGTCTTCGCTTATCGTGCGTTTGAACCGTATATCTTCCTTTAAAACTAACCGGTCTAAGTTTAGGCTTAATTAAGACCCGTTAGGAATCTAATAGGTTATTAAAAACCTTCGTTCCAGATTAGGAGCCCAGTAAAAGCTACGTGCACTTGATGTTGTGAATTATACTTGCAAAGGTAAATACTTTTAACTTATTTTCCCTTATACGGACTTGGGGTACGGTATATAAAATACCGTTTGGTCGGGCATTGAATCTTTAATCGTATGATGGTTAATTTATTGAAATGACCCGTTTAAATTGTTTTGTTTGCTTAAAGCCTTGGGGGGTTAATGACCATGTCCCGGATATTCTTGGCATCATTCATTGAATGGCCACGACCTTAGCACGGGGTGTAGGCATACACCCGCCAGTGCATATATATATAAAAAGATATAACTGTCCGTTTCGAGAATAACTCGCCGCGGGACTATATCATGTGGTGTGTCTATTAATCTTTAACCCAGTATTCAACCCGGGCTACTGAACATATAACGAACATGTAATTCTTTTACAAGTTTATATATAAATAATTATCCCAAGTTATAAAATGTCTTGTGCCTTGTGCATTCAAATCAATTTTCTTAAACCTTTTCAAAATGAGTCAGTTATTTGTATTTACCGGTGTAAACTGACGTATTTTCCCAAAAAGGCTAAGTGCAAGTACTAATTGAAATAGGCTGACCTCTCCTTAGCATCAATAAAAGTCTTGCAAGCTTGGATGCATTTTAAATCTGATGAACTATGTTTCCTTTTTATTTGATCCACCTGTGGATCCTTTACAGTCCGGTTGTAATACTTTGATATTACTTTATATGATGTTTGTAATGTGATTCATGTTTTGCTTCCGTTGTGCATTTAAATTGTGTTGTTTGACTATGATGATATCAACTACAACGAGATTAGCGATTGTAGTGCTGGTTTTACCTACCACATCCACTGACGCCATGTGTGCGGCCTAAACCCTAGAAATGGAAAGTGTGAATTGAGGCGGAACCCTAACTGTAATTAATAAAGATCCGCCGTTGTCATACCTCCTCAGGCGAGCCTGATGATGATGAGAGATTAGGGTTAGGGTTCCGCCAGTTCTCGTTGTAGAGTGGGCTGCCGGTAGCGGGGTTAGGTGGTAGCGGCGTGGTGGTGGTCAGAGACGGTGGTTGATCAGCTAATTGGGGGGTTTTAAGAGAGGAAGGTGAAGGTGGTGATGAATTTGAGGGTTGGTGGAACCGGAGCCATGGATTTCAACAAAAACAACCCAAAATCAAGCTTGAAACCAGAGCGATCTTGCCGTCGCCGTCTTGCTGGAGCCATGGATTCCGAGTTCCGACGGTGCCGTCGCCGTCTCCTTCAAGGTAGAGAGAGAAGGAGAGTTAAAGAGATTGTTTTATAAAGTGACTGTATGTATTATGTTTTATATAGATATATTTGTATTAATTATAATTAGAAAATGCCACGTCACCTTGCCACATCAGATAAAAAGCCATATCAGCAAAATAAACAAACTCAGTTAGTGATTATTTAACGAATGGGTGACACTGACACCTAAATGTTAAGTAGATGGTGGTGGGAGCCAAATTGAAAGTTGAGAGTGGTATTAGCCAATTTTGCTTAGTTTAGGGTGATATAATCCATTTCCCCTAAAAATAAACTTTTTTTGAGTTTTCTTTTGTTACACTTTGACGTGAGTTGTAAATAACTTTTTTATTTTTATTTTGTAGTATTCTATATTCCCAGGGGCATTTTGGTACATACAGTTAGTCTTACTCCGTTTCCCACCACCCAAAATTTGGTTTCAGTTTTCTTCATCACCCAATCAACAGCTTTCGGGTTTCTAAAATATCACAACAGTAAGGCGTTAAGCAACAAAACACTTGACAACTGACACTCGCTCTTACGTCATCAGCCGCTCTTCCATCTCCATTTCTAACCTAGAGCTTCCTCCGCCATTGATTGTTCTTCAAGCTCCAGATTACGCTCACTATATGTCACCATCAATCAGGTAAGTTTCACTCTTCATCACTCCATCTAATTTCTCATACACGCACGGATATGTGTGTTTGTATGTATGTATAGGTGTGTGTTTGTTTATATACATACAATACATGTTGAGTGTAATTGGTTGTTGTAACTTATCTAGGGTACATTTTGAGGAATAACTGAAAGTCGGTGATTAGAAATTGAACTTCAGATTGTTGAAGTATAATTTGAGAATCTGACACGAATCAGGATGATGTGCGTCTGGCTAATTTGGAGTATAGTGTAGGATAATTATTTGCAAAGGATTTAAAAGTTATGTTGTTACGCTCAAATTAATTAACAAAGTATTATTATGTACATTTAGTAGACATTAGAGTCTAATTATGCGAACTAGAAGTTTAATAATACAAATTATAATTACCATTTTTTGTTTCAACGGTGAGAATTTTAACTTGTTGTGAGAGAGATCTCACACCCTCCCAAACAGAGGGCCCTAACCCCACTCTGGCCACACTATGTTGTCTTAACCGGGCCCACGCAGGCGTTAGAGTTTGGCTAACGGCGTTCCCCGGAAAACCATACCACCCACTGCCAGTGGCAGGGGCTTACGCCGCCACAAGAGAGAATCTCTCTGGCGTAACACACGGTGGACTAGAACCCGAGGTGGCTCGGGCTCGAACTCTTGAGTCTTGACCTAGGGTATGGGAGAACTAACCTTCATTGCCTTTATTTATCCACCAAATGTGACACTAGTGGAGATTGAACTTGAGTCTCCTAGGAGAACCCAAGTCTTTCCAACCACAAGTGATGGATGAGAGAATTACCATTTAGATGCTTATAGTATGACTTATGGTAACTGGAATTTGATTTTGGATATTCAGACGTTTCGTGTACCATGCATGATGAATACTTTTTATGTTTTATGAATTGTCTTCTTGTATTAAACTTAAATTGAGTGAAGCTCCAATTTGTAAATCTTATGCCTAATCTTTTGGATGATTAAAGGTATGTTAATACGGCATCTATAGATGTGGTTAAGCGTAACCGATTTGTTGTAATGTTTAGAGAGAACATGTGATTCTTGAATGTGATTTTATAACCCTGCACATATCAGTACTTTTTATTATTATTCCGTCTAATTTAATTACCATGTATGATGGATACACATTTAATATTTGGAGATTTAGTTCTCATGATAAATTTAATATTTCGAAATTTAGTTTACACTAAGTGTTGGATAATTGAGTTCTGTAATGTACTTATATTACAGCCTGATGAGAATTTCCTTTACAGTCAGTTAAGGGTTAGAAACTGAGGAAACAAGGGGAGATATGAATCTATCATCTAGTTTCAAGATTCGTGGTTATCAAAGTATTAATGGTGGAACATTTGAGCAGTTGAATTTGCAGTCAAGTTTTGGTTATAGTTTTCTAAGCAATCCAAGATCCGTGTCAAACATTTGCTCCCGAAAGAAACTGATTGCTTCTAGTAATCATGGTTTTAATTCTACTAAAATTCAAGAACGTTTCAATTCAGTTTGTATACTTAAGATATCAAGGGGGACTTTTAAAACAGCTTGTCAGGGAAACGATTCAATCCCGTTTATAAACGGTAATGGAAGGGATGTAGAATCTGGCGATACTAAAAATGCGGAGAGTTCGAAAGAAGAAACGAAAAATGATTCAAAAGAAAAGGGAGAAGAAGCAGAAGCGGTAGCGGTGGCTCCCACTTTAGACGAGTTAAAGGAGTTGTTACAAAAGGCACATAAAGAACTGGAGATAGCACAACTTAATAGTATTATGTTTGAGGATAAAGCTCAAAGGATATCGGAAGCAGCAATTGCGCTAAAGGACAAAGCTTTAAACGCATGGGACGATGTTAATTCGGCTTTAATATCGATCGAAGAGATCGTGAAAGAAGAGGGCCCCGTTAAAGAATCTATTAAGAGAGCCAAAATGGCCCTTTCTTTAGCTGAAGCTAGGCATCAAGTGGCCCTTGAAAGCGAAAATGGAAATTTGAATTCGTTGGAAGAAGAAGAAGCTCTGCTAGCTGCACAGAAGGATATGAAGGAGTGTAGTGCGAAATTGGAAGATTGTGAAAAAGCGTTAATTCGGTTACAAAACAGAAAAGATGAGGTGCAAAAAGAAGTTGTTACGCTGAACGATCTTGCAGAGAAAGCACAAACGGATGCGTTAAAAGCCGAAGAAGACGTGGCTAACATAATGCTTTTAGCAGAAGAAGCTGTTGCTCTTGAACTCGAGGCTTTGAAACGTGTCAATGATGCTGAAATTGCGCTACAAAAAGCTGAAAAGGTTCTTGTCATTTCCCTTGCGGATACTTCTAAAAGTACGGTTTCAGATGGGGAAACACTCAGTGACGAAAACGCACTTGACGTGAATTCAGATGAAGTCATTGCTGACAAAGACTGTGATGCAGCAATCGAAGATCCATTGAGTGGACCCGTACAAGATAACGGGTCAAGTTTTGTTGGTCAGATGTCGGAAGAGTCTAGATTTTCTGATGACAGTGATAAAGGGAATGAACAAACCGTTAAAGACACCGAAAGTGATATAGAAAAAACGAAAAATGTGGTTCAAACAAAGAAACAAGAAACACAAAAGGATTTTACAAAGGACAGCTCACCATCATCTTCACCAAAAGCATTACTGATGAAATCGTCTCGTTTCTTACCTGCATCTTTTTTCTCATTGGAAGGAGATGGTACTGAATTTACACCAGCTGCAGTATTTCAGGAGCTTGGTGAATCCGTAAAAAAGAATTTACCGAAACTGTTAGTTTCGTCTTTGCTTGTTGGTGCAAGGTATGCTTTTTTTTTTTTTAATTTCTGGTTCACTTCTTAGTGATTATTGGCTAATAATATGTAGAATATTGGTGGTATATTGACAGTTTTGCTTTCTACGCTAAACGAGAAGAACGGATTGGTAAAATATTTCAGCAGCCAAACATTATAACTACGAATCTCGATGAAGTCTCATCAAATGCTCAGCCATTGGTCAGACAGATTCAAAAATTACCTGAAAAAGTTAAAAAAATAATTGAAATGCTTCCACACCAAGAGGTTTGATATTCCTGCTTAAAAAAACCTTTATTATTTGTCCAATAATGATCTCAAAAGTAATTTTTATGTTCTGCAGATTAATGAGGAAGAAGCTTCTCTTTTTGATGTGTTGTGGTTATTGCTTGGCAGTGTAATATTTGTTCCTATATTTCAGAAACTTCCTGGAGGTACTTCAATATTAATTTAATAATATTAAATATTAAATTATTTTGTCTGATCACTAATCAGGGTCATCGTTATCAGGAAGTCCTGTTCTTGGGTATTTGACTGCTGGCATCCTGATTGGACCTTATGGTCTCTCAATTATACGTAACGTTCATGCAACAAAAGCAATAGCCGAATTTGGAGTCGTTTTCCTGCTTTTCAATATCGGCCTTGAGGTTTGAATAAAAAGTCAATTTTCAGATTTTAGTTTTGTATTACATAGTTACATTGAGCTGAAAATCGAGACGGTATGTATATTCTTTACAGCTTTCTGTTGAAAGGCTGAGTTCCATGAAGAAATATGTTTTTGGATTGGGTTCTGCTCAGGTAGTTGCATATCATAAAGTCTGCATTTTACATTTACTGTTGTACTACCAGAGATTTAAACCTTTGTTTGTAACACAGGTGTTGGCGACAGCTGTCGTGATAGGATTGATTGCCCATTTTGTATGTGGACAGCTTGGACCTGCTGCAATTGTCATCGGTAATGGTTTGGCGTTATCTTCTACAGCAGTTGTTCTGCAGGTCATCACCAAAACAAATAATAAGTGTTCCAGTTCATATTTTTATATTCTTTTCTTATGATATAGTTTTACAAGATAAAATTGTTTTACAGGTATTGCAGGAGCGGGGGGAAAGCACTTCACGTCATGGACGGGCCACATTTTCTGTTTTACTTTTCCAGGTATCCACATCCAATTAGATGATTTCATATGTATTTATGGGTGAGTAAAATGCCAATTTTTGTCCCTGAGGTTTGACCGGTTTTGCGACTTTCATCCAAAGGTTTGTTTTTCCGCATCTGGATCCAAAAAGGTTTGAAATCTTGTGATTTTCATCCGGCTCGTTAAATCCATCCTTTTTTCTCCGTTAGTCAAGGGTATTTCCATCTTTTTTGTTAACTTAAAGGGCAATTGAGTCTTTTTAGGGGTATTCGGTCTTTTACATAAAGTGAAAAACACTGAATTGCCCTTTAAGTTAACAAAAAAAGACGGAAATACCCCTGACTTAACGGAGAAAAAATGGATGAAGTTAACGAGCCGGATGAAAATCGCAAGATTTCAAACCTTTTTGGATCCAGATATGCGGAAAAACAAACCTTTGCATGAAAGTAGCAAAACTGGCCAAACCACAGGGACAAAAAATGGCATTTTACTCATTTTTTAAATTTTCAAAACATTTCCGAAAAACATTGCATCTAACATGGTTTTCTTACAGGATTTAGCTGTTGTTGTTTTGCTGATTCTCATACCTCTTATTTCACCAAATTCATCTAAAGGAGGGGTGAGTATATACATTACTACCATCCATGCAATGAAACATTTTTTTTCAGATTAACTTATTGTTTATTTTATTTTATTTTTTTAAATTTTCAGATTGGCTTCTATGCGATTGCTGAAGCTCTTGGATTGGCTGCTGTAAAGGCACTTGTTGCTATCAGTGCCATTATTGCTGGAGGACGGTTGGTAAGTTCTGAATTACTTATTTAACCTTCCGACCCATTTACATATAAATGGGTTGATTTTGGTTGTGTTTTGCAGTTGCTTCGACCAATTTACAAGCAAATAGCAGAGATGAAAAATGCAGAAATATTTTCTGCAAATACGCTTTTAGTTATTCTGGGTACTAGTCTTCTTACTGCCCGTGTAAGTAGACTTACATCTTCGGTCAGTTCATTTGTAATCACCACAGCATTAAATATTAATATCCCTTGTTTCTCAAAATAAATGGATCAGGCTGGCCTTTCAATGGCACTTGGAGCTTTTCTTGCCGGTTTGCTACTTGCAGAAACCGAATTCTCTTTACAAGTCGAATCAGATATTGCTCCATATCGTGGTCTTCTATTAGGCCTCTTCTTCATGACGGTATTCCTCATATTCTTTGTTTCCATCTTAATATAAAATTAACTTCATAATATTTTTTTTTCAGGTTGGAATGTCTATCGATCCAAAACTTCTTGTGTCAAACTTTCCCGTTATTATGGGGTCATTAGGGCTTCTAATTGCTGGGAAGACCATAATGGTAGCTGTCGTTGGTAGACTTTTTGGTGTTTCATTAATATCCACAATTAGAACCGGTCTTTTACTTGCACCTGGTGGAGAATTTGCATTTGTTGCATTTGGTGAAGCTGTTAATCAGGTTTTTTACAATATTTTTGTTACCATTTTCTACGGGTCGAAAATAATAGCGCGTTCATTCACAAGGTACTTCAAATTTGTGTTTGTTTTTTCAGGGTATAATGACTCCTCAGTTATCTTCTTTATTGTTTCTTGTGGTTGGAATTTCAATGGCCCTTACACCATGGTTAGCTGCTGGTGGCCAATTTATAGCATCTAATTTTGACCAGCATGATGTCCGTAGTTTATTACCTGATGAGAGTGAGGTAAAATTCCATACACAAGTAAATTTTCTGTTATGTTACCGGTTCATAATATTGGCATGTTTTTTTTTTTTTTTTTTTTTTTTTTTTTTCAGACAGATGATTTACAAGATCATATCATTATATGTGGGTTCGGACGTGTTGGCCAGGTTTAGCATCATTCTCAATTACATTCGTTATAATAAAATGTAAATTTAATTTTTTCTTAAACTTTTGTCGACTTTTTTGTTCTTTCAGATCATCGCCCAGCTTCTTTCCGAAAGACTGATTCCGTTCGTTGCTCTTGACGTGAATAGGTATGAAGTCATTTATTTCTTGCATGAGTTAAGTATATAACGGACATACTGACGTCTAAATATTTTCATAATGCAAGTGATCGAGTATCAGTGGGACGTGCACTTGACCTACCTGTGTATTTTGGTGATGCTGGTAGTCGAGAGGTGAAGAAGCTATACGCAACTTTAAGTAAAAATGCAACATGTAAACTCAAATTCTGAACTGGTTTTCTGTTCCCCTGAACTTATAGGTGTTGCATAAAGTTGGTGCTCATAGAGCTTGTGCTGCAGCTATAACATTAGATTCACCTGGTGCAAATTATAGAACCGTTTGGGCTCTCAACAAGTATTTCCCTAACGTCAAGACGTTTGTGCGTGCTCATGATGTTGATCATGGGATCAATTTGGAAAAGGCTGGGGCTACCGCGGTATTTCTACTGTTACCATCTTTCTTTTATTAAAAAGTAAAAGAGTAATTGCCATTTTCGTCCCTAAGGTTTGGCCAGTTTTGCGACTTTGTTCAAAGGTTTGTTTTTCAGCATCTGGATCCAAAAGGTTTGAAATCTTGCCATTGTCATCCGGCTCATTAACTCCATCCATTTTTCTCCCCTTAAGTCAGGGGTACTTTTGTCTTTATGTTAACTTAAAGGGCAATTCGGTCTTTTTCACTTTATGTACAAGCATTTAGTAGAATGTACAAGTATTGCCCTTTAAGTGAAAAAGACTGAATTGCCCTTAAAGTTAACAAAAAAGACGGAGATACCCCTGACCTAACGGAGAAAAACAGACGGAGTTAACGAGCCGGATGAAAATGGCAAGATTTCAAACCTTTTGGATTCAGATGCGGAAAAACAAACCTTTGGACGAAAGTCGCAAAACTGGCCAAACATCAGGGACGAAAATGGCATTTTACTCAAAAGTAAATAAAATGTTGAAAAACAAGGATCAAGGTCTCCAATCACCTTTATCCTATATTCTCTATGTGAAGTATTTCACACATTGTATATAATGCCTTTGACTTTTAGTTATATAATGTTGCAGGTTGTGCCTGAGACCCTAGAACCAAGCTTACAGTTAGCATCTGCTGTTCTTGCACAAGTAAGTGATTAGTTGATTGATCAAATATGTTCAGTTGGTATCACTTAAATACAAAGTTAGTTGCATTTAACGGTAGATATATAGACTATAAATCTTGTTGCTTTTGGTTTTAGCCATATATTCTATTATATAAAAGTATAACTAATCTCTTTTATGGTTTCTACATGTTGGGTTTTGAATGTTCTTAACCTATTCTGTTTTATAGGCTAAATTGCCAATGTCGGAGATAGCAGCCACTATCAACGAGTTCAGATCTCGCCACCTGTCAGAGCTTACAGAGGTATCCAATTTTACTGTGCAGCCTCATGCATCTTGTACCACAACATTTCCTTTTTAAATGACTTTCTTTATGATGCATTATGCAGCTGTCGGAAACAAGTGGAAGTTCTCTTGGTTATGGTTTCTCTCGGATCATGTCGAAACCTAAATCTTCTGCAGATTCTTCTTCTGATGATAACCAGATCAGTGACGGAGCACTTGCAATATAAACTAAAAACCGAACAAAGTGAAAAAAAAAAAAAGAGAAGTAGAAGAATAAAAAGGATTTTTTAATGGAGTGGGTAACAATCCATTGCCCCTCCAGTACAAATTGTACAGAAACATACAGCTGAAATTGTTCTTCATTGCTACATGAAACAACAGCCTTTAGTCCATTTAACTTTTTATTATCATTAAATTAAACTATAATATAATTTTCAACCTTTAAACGGCTTCATTCATATGTTTTTATTCAGTTTACTGTCCAGGTTAGAGTCCGAACAAGTTTATATTAGTCTGGTTTTAGGTTTCGGTGATTCTTGTATTGTAAATCTGTAAAACACTAAAATGTATCACTTGTTACCAATAAACTAAACAAGAACACCTTTCATCTCAAATACGATGAAGTCGATTTGATCTCTAATGATAGTTTAATCTTTATAAAAAAAGAAAATATAGCATCATTGTAATTTAATCGGTTCGATCAATCATAGTTAACAAAGTTCTGTAAAGAATTATCTGGATAAAAAAATCTTATTATCGAAAAGAACCAACAAGGAGATTAAGATAACAAGTTTCTTGTGGGTGAAGAATAGATCAAAACTCCTATACTTAGAATGGTCTCATTGGTGTGATTCTAATTTTGATAGTATCTCAAGCGGACAATGTAATGTTTTGGTCATAGCTAGTGGCGGAACCAGAAGTTTTTAATCGGAGGGTCAAAGTAACTTCTTATATCCAAACCTTGGTTACGCATAGTATTATGATCTCAATACAAAAAAAAAAAAGAAAGAAAAGAAAATTAGCATACTTTTTATATTTTTAAAAGAATCCTTTAAAAAATATAAACCATACAATCATTTATTAGTAAAAATAAATAAGAAAACCTCTTCATATTTCAATCCTAATCAAATATATTCCTTTTGAAAAAAAAAAACATATTAAAAAGTTAAACATGGATACTCCACATCTAAATGGTCATATGAAGGCAGATACCCTTTACTATATTTTACTTCTGGATTACTTTTACTGTATCTTGCATCGGGAAGGTAAAGGAAAAAAATAATTAATTGTTAAAAAGCTTATTTGACCCCAATAAAATGTTTTATTTCTAACCAAGTAACTTCTTTCTTCTCCGTTTCATTCTCTGAATCAGTTCGTCGCAAAGCACCGGAGCTGTTGGCCGGATATCTTTTTCTTCATTTTTACTCTCTGTTGTTCATCATAACTACCCTAACGGTGATATTTTGAGGGTGAAAGGACTCAAACTACAAAAACTGACTTACGGCTGATACTACCCTTAAGGAACTATTTGGTCGACCGGAGGGTCAACTGACCCCCTGACCCTCCTGTAGTTCCGCCTCTGGTCAGAGCCAACTCAACGCTTTGAGAGACCTAAAGTGAACTCTAAATGCGAAGCCTTTTCTGGTTTTTAACTGATATTATTTTTTGTTGCTATAAATCAAGTGTATGGTGGTATTCTTAATTTCTTATATATTAGAGTGATGTTTTTGTAAACGGAAACTAGATTATGATGTTTTAGGAATATAATAATATATATACTTACTGAAAAATAAAAAAACTTAGTAAATAAATCATGAAATAAAACTTATAAAAGCTAATACAACCATTTCTAGAAACAGAAAATTAGGCTCCAATGTATATATTAGAGGAGAATATAAACATGTAAATAAATCAAGGTATTCTTAATTTCTCCAATGTATAAATATAAACATGTGAAAAGAGAAAACAAAAGAAAACTAGAGGAGAATATGAAGTTGGAATCTCAAAAGTAAAAAATCATTCCAAAAACTTCTCTGTTGCTTATTCATTCTCTAATAACTATATAAACCAATTCTCTAATAAGTATATAAACCAATAACAAAAAAAATAATAATATATTTTTTATTCAGAAGGGAGGCCTTTAAGGAGTGGTGGCCTAAAGGAAATGCTTTAGTTAGACCAAGCGTAATGGGGCGTTTTTTTTAAAAAAAATTGCCCGAAAACGCCCAACCCCCCATTACAGGGGGCGTTTTACGGTGTTATTTTCGAAAAAAATCCCCTCCGGCGTTTAAATTATAACGCTTAAAAATGTGGGGGCCACCATATTCGACCGTTTTCAAACGGTAACTTTCTTTTATTTTTTTTTTAATTTAAAATAATCCCCACTATATATATTTACCCCACATTCACACCATTTTTTATACAAAAACTCACTATCTCTCCCACTTTCTTCCAACTTTTATAAAAAAAAACCCACTTTCTTCTAATTTTTATACAATCATGCATCCATTCCGCCCTCCTTTTGGTGTCCCCGCTAGACCCGCAAACCCGAACACAACCCAACCGCAAACCCCATACAACCTTCAAGACATGGACCCGAGCTTTTTAATTACGCGGCTTACTTGAGTGGCGCCCCTCCGTTTGTTCCTCCCACTTTCGGCTATGGTCAAGCCGGCGGGTCTCAACCGTCACAACCCGAAGCCGAACCCGATGTGGAAGTCGTACCGGAGACGCAACCCGAACCGGTGCAAGAAACATCGAAACGCGGCAAAAGGTCGCATAAGAAGAAGGATAAGGACGCACCGCGGCGTACAAAAATATAATCAAATGGACGAAGGAAGAGGAATACGCGTTGACTCGGGCGTATGTCGACATTTCGGAGGACGAAGAGACCGGTAACTATTTTATATAAATATTATTTTACTTATTTTGTTAATTTATTTTTTAACAAACAACTTATTTTTTTTTGTAGCAAACTTTCAAACGGGCCCGGTTTTTTGGGATAGGGTTCGTGCACTCTTCTTTAGCACGTGGGGTCAAGGCGAACATCGTGACAAAGACTCCATTTCTAGCAAATGGACCGACATCAACAACAAGTGTCATGGGTTCCAAGAAGTCTTCCAACGTAACTACGATAATCGGCCGAGCGGTGAAGGTGACGTGGGGGTTTTAACGAAGAGTTTGGAGGAGTTCGAGAGGACAAAAGGCCCTTTCACGTACTACAAGTGTTGGGAGCTACTTCGAAAAAGTCCAAAGTGGGCGGTAGTTAATCCAATGACGTCTAGTAGTAGACGTCGGGCTAAAAGGTCAAAAACATCATCCTCCGTTGACCCGTCAACTCCGACATCGGATGCCCGCAATGTTGATTTAAATGAGGCGGTGGACGAGGGCATTCAAGAAGAGTTGGTCCGACCCACCGGTAGAAGAAAGGGAACCGGGAAAAAAACGGTCGAGTCGTCTTCCGATCTCGAGTTAAAGGATGATTTCGAGGAGATGAACCGTCGTCTCCAAGACATTCGCGACCTCGGCCACCAACGTTATGAGATTATGAAGGAACGAGTGGCCGAAACAAAAAAATTTAACGAGATGCAAGAGGCGAGGCAAATGGAAAAGGACATCGAGTTTTTGTCCAAACCTATCGACCACCTACAAGGCGATGCGTTGATCCTTGCGCAAATGCGTCGCCAAAAAATTAAAGAAAAATATGGACTCTAGATCATGTTATTTTTTTATGTTTTTTTTTTTATTTTTTTCAGCTTTTTTTCTGTTTTTTTTTTATTTTCGGTTTTTTTTTTCAGTTTTTTTTTTATTTTTTTTCAAGTAATGTAATTTTATTTTTAAATTAATGAAGTTTTTTTTATGTTTTAAATTAAAAAAAATAATTGGGAAATGATTGTAAAATGATTGAATGGGGGTTATGGCATAATGCCCCACTACACCACTTTTGCTATAATGCCCCCTTGCTGACTAGGACGCCACGTGTCGTATAATGCTCCATGATGGGGGCATTATAAGCTTCTACCACTACACATGGTCTTACCTTACTCTCCGGCCGGCTCTGATTTTGGTGTGAATCATGGCTCTTGTTTCTTGCTAGAAGTTGCCATTTTACTATTTATAAAATTTCACCTCCATCAAAAAAAATTGGTAACCAAACAAAGTGACAATTTTTTAAAAACCTTGACTACCCAAGCCGATTAAATGACATCGCTTATTTATGTTTACCTAACTTCCATTATCATTTACATGGGTTGGTTAGACTTACTTATCTGAAAACATCAAATTAATAACATCTTTTTTTCTTTCAGTATGAAAATATAGAATATTAATGATTTGACAACTTTAAAAGGATACAACATTTAACACAACTCTTATAATTTATTAAATTGAATTTTAATTATTCAGCCTATGACTTTTGATATATTTTATTACTCAACCTATGACTTTTACTATATAATTTTAATTTTAATTGATACTAAAATTATTTATGTATTGTTCTGGATATAATATATATATTGTCAAATGTGAGGAATGACACTAGTCAGTAGGGGTATGTTTGGCATGGAGCTTTTAGGAGCTTTTAGGAGCTTCTAGCTTTAAGCTTTTAAGAAAAAACTCCTACTCAATTAAAAGTCTTGTTTGGTTGAAGGAGCTTTAAGCTTTTAGGTTAGTAGATTGAAGCTTTTGGTTGAAAGCTACTAGTAGTAGAGTTTAGAAGAAGCTATAAGCTTTTAGGGAAAAATTGACTAATTTAACCTCTAAAAATAAGGAACTTTTTAATGCATCAACTTTCTAAATTTTTAGTTATGTCTATTTTGGTCATTTTATACATTTTATTAAAAGCTCCAGCTACTATACCAAACATCAAATATATCTAAAAAGCTACAGCTACTAGCTACCAGCTACAGCTACCAGCTTACAGCTTTCAGCCACCAGCTACTTTTGCCAAACATACCCTAGATTCTTTTAGTTGTGTTGTAAAAGAAGATCCATAGCTCCCTCAAGACTCACAATCGAATGAATTTTACCTAATCAAAATCCAATTTACTAATAGTGTAAAAGAAAATTGAGAAACAAACAAAGGGATAACCATTCCACTTAACATAATCTAAATTTTAGAGTTGTGTTTTGAATTTACATCGAGATAACTGGTAAACGAGCAATAAGTTACGCCGTTGTCATTTTTTAATAGCAAAACTAAGTCTTTTAAAAACTACGTTCATAGATCTCGATCTCGGGATCATTACTATGCATGACCCTTTGAACTCGACTAAGTAGGTGCATAGCCTCTGATGACAGAAAATCAAAAGTATCGAAATTGGAATGTTTGTATATGTAGTTATGTACCGTACAAGTACTCTAATGCGGTTGCGCCTTTTGGAACAGAACTTTCTTTATGAACATTTACGCCACTATTACAAAACCCTAAACCCTAACTCCAATTTCAGAGCAATTATAGGTTTGAGGCTGCAATCAATCTGTAAATTACATACAATGGCTTTAATCGATACGGCCGCAACTATGATTTTCACATCTTCTTCTTCTTCTTCTTCAACAGCACGGCTTCTTCTTTTCAATAACACCAAACTTCACAAGTTTCCAAACACTATTTCCAATTTTCGCCGCTCAACTTCTCTTCACTTTGGCACCTCAAGCCCTACATCCAGAACTATCGTCACTCACTGTTCATCTTCACCTGCGAGTGGTAATTTTTATTATTTATTGTTAATTTCTGAATCTGAGGTTTAAATTTGAAGTTGAAATGAGTTGTGTGATTTTAGGTTTTAAGTTTTTATTTTATGAAATTTTGGGCTTGAATTTTAGTTTTTATTTGAACTGCATGTATTTGTGTTTATTTGACATAGCTATCCTAAACAATAATTCCTTACCGTTTGTCAAAAGTAGACATGCGGATGGTATAGAGGTAAACTAACGGCATCGATAATTCGATGCTGATGGTACAGGATTAACAGCAGAAATTTTTTAATATTAGTACTTTTGAAGTTTATAATGTATTTATAATATTTGAAAGTTAGTTTAAATGCACGCGCATAGTCGGTTTTAATTCTCTCTGTTTTACTGCATAGTTTATTTTAGCTGTTTCAGATGCATGAAGTTCAGTTTTGTTGTAATGAGTTTCGTGATCTTGCTTGCATGCTTTTATAAACCCTAAACCCTAAACCCTAGCTCTCAGATGGCTGAATTAAGACCGAATGTTTCAATTTAATCATATTTTCAGTTCCTGTCACTGTCACCTAATGTTGAGTATATGTTCAAAATGTCACCAAGATGCATATGGCTGTGAGTTAAGAACAAAGAACCTGCAAGATAAATAATTGAGATACCGTTTTGAGTTATAGATTTTCAGAATGTGTTTTTCTTGTTGTTAGTTTGAGGCATGTCTCTTCACTCGACATAATTATTTATCTTGCAGCTATACAGGTAAATAACGAGACCCTTGCAACGGTTATTGATGGAAAGCGTGTGGCAAAAGACATTAGGGAGGAGATCGCCGTTGAAATATCGAGAATGAAGGAAGAGATTGGGATTGTCCCTGGATTGGCAGTTATTCTTGTTGGGGATAGGAAAGATTCCGCCACTTATGTACGTAACAAAAAGAAAGCCTGCGACTCTGTGGGTATTAATTCCTATGAAGTGCGGTTGGCTGAGGATTCCACCGAAGAAGAAGTTCTCAACCACATCTCAAAGTTCAACGATGACCCGTCTGTTCATGGAATACTTGTTCAACTACCTTTGCCTTCTGTAAGATTCTGAGTTTATGATCAACTTATAGTTTGTTTCCTTGTAAAATTGTGTTATATTGATAAGTTGTAATGTACTTGTTGGATCAGCATATGAATGAGCAGAACGTTTTAAACGCTGTTTGCATAGAGAAAGACGTTGATGGATTCCACCCTTTGAATATCGGTCGTTTAGCCATGCGGGGAAGAGAACCGTTGTTTGTTCCATGCACACCTAAAGGATGCATAGAGCTGTTGCATAGATATGACATCCCCATCAAAGGGAAAAGGGCCGTTGTGATTGGCAGAAGCAACATTGTCGGGATGCCTGCTGCCCTCTTACTTCAAGTAAGTCCATACGTGTTATTCAAAACCTGTATTGGCCCATTAATAAATAAATGTAACATTATATATCGTTATTGTTGTAGAGAGAAGATGCTACTGTGAGTATTGTGCACTCAAGAACGAAGAATCCCGAGGAGATCACTAGACAGGCTGATATCATCATATCAGCAGTCGGGCAGCCGAATATGGTCAGGGGTAGCTGGGTGAAACCCGGTGCAGTTTTAATTGACGTTGGTATCAATCCTGTTGAGGTTAGTAGTTAGTATCAACTAATAGTGTTTTCTCATTTCATTTGTTCAGGCATCCGAGTAACTTATTGTTCTAAAAAGGGTTAACACTGAAAAGAAATGCATATGGTTAGCATAACACTATAACAGTTGTGTGTTTCCATTGGAAAAGTTTTCAATCTAAAAAGTAAAATGCCATATTTGTCCCTGACGTTTGGCCAGTTTTGTGAGTTTCATCCAAAGTTTTGTTTTTCCGCATTGAAATCTTGCATCGCATCTGGCTTGTTAACTCCATCCATTTTTCTTCATTAAGTCGGCGGTATTTCTGTCTTTTTTTGTTAACTTAAAGGGTGATTCGGACTTTTTCACTTTATGTAAAAAGATCGAATACCCATGAAAAAGACCGAATTGCCCTTTAAGTTAACAAAAACTCAGAGACGAAAATGACATTTTACTCCAATCTAAATTTCATGAATAGAACAAACGCTCAGATGATTTCAATCCAAAAAAAGTGTAAATTTATAAAAACTGATTCTAAATATTTGGCTTATGAGGGCAGCTATAACTTTGTTTATTGTGTGAACAGGATCCAGAATGTGCGAGAGGATATCGGTTGGTGGGGGATATATGCTATGAGGAGGCAAGCAAGGTGGCTTCGGCGATCACTCCGGTTCCTGGTGGAGTTGGGCCAATGACAATAGCTATGCTTCTCTCCAACACTCTTTTGTCTGCCAAAAGAATTCATAACCTCAGGTGATCTTTCTTTTTTGTACTGGTGCCAGTCCAATGAGAGAGTGATGTTGTCTCTGTTTTTTTTTTTAACCTAAAAGATTTGATAGATATTCCATATGTAGTGTTTGACGTTGCAGAATGCACAATATCGTAATAATTGTAATGAAGTTTTGTATTTGTGATAAATGATCAATCAAATCTTTCTTTTTTAGTTTAAGGTTCGAAAAGAGAGTTTAACTTTGCATTTGTCCAAGTTAAATTTTACTAGTTACGTCTACCAAGTTTATATTTTTATAAATTTATTGTAATTGTTTTTGAGTTGATATGGCTATATGTTTTTTGTACCTATAAACAATGGATTAATGATGAATGTATTGTGATGCATACTAGATAGGAGGATTTTGTTATACTACGCTTAGCTCCTTTCAATTTTCAAGTTTCAACAGCCTAATTAGGGCTGTAAACGAGTCGCGCCGAGTCGAGCCATAGTGGGGTCGAGCTCAAGCTCGAAATTAATTCAGGCGGCTAAACTCGGCTTGAGCTTTACGTCGGAGTTAAACGAGCCTAAGAACGAGCTAACGAGCCGAGCCATGGGACGAGCCGAGAATAGCTCGAGCCGGACTCGGTTACAAGATGAGCCAACTTGGTTCACGTCATCTCAAATTGAGTTTTTTTAGCTAGTTTTTCTCGAGCTTCTTTCGAGTGAGCTACGAGCCGCGAGCTTTATGAACAGTCCAAAGCCTAATGAAGAAGATTTTGGTTTACCCATCGTAACTCATAAACTACCCGCTTTTGTTGTTCCGTTGTGACTATGACATGGTGCACAAAAACATGGTTTGTTCTCTTCAACTTGTCATTTGGTCTAGGTCCCAACTGTTAAAACGCAGATAAAGTAGAATACTAGATGACAATGATTTCTTCATCACTCAAATTCTCTCCGCGCTTCGTCGAACCTGTCTCAAATTTATCTGTGAGACTTTGACTGCAGCATCTCTGGTGAAGACTGAAGAGATCAAAAACTTGTCGCAACATCCAAAACCTTCTTTCGAAACCTTCTTTCGTTTATCCTAAAAACATTCTTACGTTTATCACATTTATCATATCATCACTGCCTTTTACATATATTTTTTAATCTAAATTGTTTATTATGATAAACGTTTTAGTTTTTAATATCGTATTAATATATTCAAAGTCTACAGATTACTAAAAGTTTATTACGCTTTAAGATTTTACAATTTCTTTTTAAGATTTATACAAGCTTACAATTTTTTTTAAGTTTACAAATTGAAGCCACCTGCACATTTTTGTTTGTGGCTTGTGGGCATTCGTCCAAACAAACACAACATTTAAAAATGAGCTAGAATGGACCTGCGTAATGTGGTATCTGTGGCAAGCATCTACCTGCTGTATGTAGCTTCTAAAAAACAACCATCGCTGATGGTCTAAGCGGAAATGTGAGAAAAAGTTTTTAGCACTAGCTAGTTTTGAAGAATGTAAGGCCGGAAACAAAGACTAATTTAAATTGCAAGGTATTCTTTTGGCAAAGTAGATATTACAACTTTGAATTACACGAAACATAAGATCTCAAAAAGAATTAAGGCAGGATCACAAATGGCAAAGAAGATGCAAGACTTGAGGCCTGGAAAACAAGTCATTCCAACAGCAATCTACAAAATGTGAAATTTCATGTTCAAATTATACATGCTTATAATTTCTGATAATAGAAACGTCGTTAATAACCTGCATTACTTTTCACCCTAATGTGATTTGACTTTCAAAATTGTCACCAAGTTGTTAAAATTGAAGTCTTCGAGTAGCGTTTAACCCATTTGACCCATTTAACATGTTCCTGTTTTAGCTATAGATTTTTTGGGAAAAAAAAAATAGTATACCTGAAGTTCAACTCATTGTCCCATAAGAACTTGAGGCTCAAACTGTAATGGCTTCACAAGCCAATTGCTAAACTGTGGGCTTTCTTTAAATACTTTCAAGGCCGAATTGTATTCTTCAGCCTTCTCCTGTACAACAATTGAATGTATCAAACAACCAAAATCAGCTAAAACGGTAAACTAATGTATATTTGTATATCCTAAGTGAGCCATCAAAACAATTACTTTTAGTCTCTTGTACGAGGTTTCATTTGATGGAAAACTGGTTAACGATCGACTAAGTGACAAGAATGACTCCAACATCCTCTTCCTAATTCATAAAAAATAAATAAGGTTAGACAAATAACCGCAAATTGCTAAAAGGAATAACGAAAAGCATGAGTATTTAACTACTTATAACAAATTTGAATATAAGTTCAGTTAGCTTACTTGCATAAAGTTGACTCCGAAGAGGGGAAAGTGGCCCCTTTTGCCGATGTCCCCTGTTTTCGACCGGTGGTTCCGAGAATGACTTCATGCAGGCCAGATTTATTCCAACTTATTGAAAATCTAAATTCACTTTCATAATAAGATAACCATATAGTTTTAACTTAATCACATTTAAACTCTTAATTAAACCATCTTACCCGCATGTTAAAGTGGATGCAGCAGTTTCAGCATGGCGAAACACCTCAAGAGGTATCGAAGCTACGGAAAATAACGGCTGCCAATCATAAACAAACATTAATATTTAGCGGGAAATGAGAAATCGTACTTGTAATTTGTAAATGATTAATTAATGTAGAAACTAAACTAAAAGGATTATCTAAGCACCTTACAACCTTATTCACTTTAAAAGGACTTGTTAGTTTCTTCGATAACGGTAGTACTCTGTCGGTCAAAGCCCTTGTCAACTGCTCTTCTACTTCCTTATCAGAACAGTTACGAGATTGCCCCACAGTTATTGACGAAATGTAAACCGGCTGTAGAAAGTGAGAAAGTAATGCCCCTGCAACACATAAATGAGCTTTTAGTTACAAATGACCTGTCTATAGAAGAAGAATATATTTTAGGAAAAAGGGAAAATCACCAAAATGGACATTGACTAGTCAACTTTACCAAATTGAACATGGATTGCGTCTGGGGTAGACGCAATCCCTGATTTTTGCGTCTGGCAAAGACTCATACTCTTCAGCCAATAGAAACTTTACACGTGTCATCATCTTTAGTTATTTTTTTTTTTTACTTTTCCACCATGACTTTTAAACGATCATAACTTTTTCATACGTTAATATTTTTGAAAAAAGTTTACACCAAATTAAAGAGAATTTTATTACCTTTAATTTGGTGTATTTTTTATAAAAAAAAAAAAAAATACTATCGTATGAAAAAAGTCATGCTCGTTTAAACATCGTGGTGGAAAAGAAAAAAAGTAGGCGCGGAAACCCATGGCACAATCTCACACAAAATCTACACGTGTCTACCACAGACGCGTTCGTTATTCATTTTGGTAACGTTGACTGGTCAAATGTTCATTTTGGTGCCAAAAAAAGGACAGTCAGGTACGTTAAAGATTTTATAACGAACCTTGGACGCCAACAACGTTCCAACGCGCAATTTTATCAGAACAGCTAACTGACAAAGTTGCATCACCGCGACCAGGTTTCCTTTGGACAGTGCCGATGACATGAGAACAATCACCTGAAATCGAAATCTGCTTAGTACACGCAGGTGATGAAGAATAGCTGAACAATAAAATCTTGATATGTTAACTGATCCGATAAAATCACAAGTTACAGTTACGGTTACCATTGTTCTTCATAGCTGACTCCAAGATTTCCTCCATAAGATCATTCAGTTTGCCTGTCGAGGATATAGAACAACCTTCTTTTACAGAGCTGTTCAAGCAAGGGAAAAGCTGTGAATTCAGGGAGGCGTCTCCACCTACAACAAGTAGAATATACGAAAAACGATTTAACGAATTATTCCAAGAGGTTATAAATAATAAACTCAGTTACAAAATAAAGAAAAGATAGCCTGGAAAAGTTACAAGGCAACTGTGATATGTATAAATGCAACTGCCAGCCCGGTCTCATCTTGTATTTACCACCGCCAAAACCTCCTGCCTCCTTATAGAATAGGGAGTCTGCGGCAGCTGCACCGGGAAGCTGCATGCTACTCTTTTGGATCTCTGAATAGAAGTATCTGGAAAAGATTGATTTTTTTTTTTGTTTTAAAATCAAAGTAGTAGTAGTAAAAACAACATCCTGGTCTCAAAATATGACTTGATGTTAGCGAATTTTGATAGGTCAAAAAGTCAGTATGAAGTCGCAGACTATTAACAATATATGAAATCATATACATGCATACAGGCTACAACAATCCGTCGACGACTAAATCACTCACTCTTCTGTCTAAAGGTTATAATACTCATATCATTACACAAACTCACAAAAAAGATGTGTGTTTGACTTATGTGGTCAACGCTACTTCTCCCGTCTCCCAGTCCTAGAAGCCTGCTCTAGCATGAAAACTATTATCAAATTTAGGCTACATTTATCACTTTGCAGTAAATGTTGTAAAAATTAAGCTTTCGCAAACCATTTTTCCAAAATTAAATAACTTTAAAGTCAATATTTGTCTGTTTGGCTATGAATGTCAAAGTATAACTCTGCTCTTAAAAGGGGCTTCAAAAACATAGTTCTATCTTCATAAAAAGCAACCAGATTTCACCAATTCTGTCATCATACATTAAAGGGTGACAATGCATTAACCTTAATATCAGATAAAAATGCTATAAATTCAGAAAACAGAGTCTCAAAAAAAAAAAAAAAAAAAAGA
This sequence comes from Helianthus annuus, assembly GCF_002127325.2. Lineage (NCBI taxonomy): Eukaryota > Viridiplantae > Streptophyta > Magnoliopsida > Asterales > Asteraceae > Helianthus > Helianthus annuus. The sequence continues at coordinate 192,435,268 of NC_035436.2, read as the reverse complement.
ACCTTAGCAAAGCTCTTCTGGCTACAATCTCAGCATGAGAATCATTCAAAACATCACCAGCAACACTTAAACGCGAACGCCCAATACACTTAGTTCCTGTTCCCAGTGCAACCACTTTCAATTCTGCAAATTCACCAATTCAGCTTCAAGTTGTAATTGATAATAAAATGGAAATGAAATAAGATGGATAATTGAGGGAGGGGAACCTTGAGAAGGGGAAGAAGTGAGAAATGCGGCGAGAACGGTGACTTCACGGCCTTGGGGTTTTCCTTTCTTGGGGAGACGGTTGTAGGCCGAGAAGACCGTGTGTGAAACCTTGTCTCCCCATTGTTTCTTCTCCGGTGAAGTCATTGGAGATGGAGGGAATTGAAATGAAGGGCGATGGAGTGGATAATTGTTGATAAAGTGAAGAAGAATCGTATTTATATGAAGGAAGTTATAGATATAGTCCCTTTACTATGTTTTAGTTAACATGTTTTGTCTTGAATGACAAACTTTTTACATTTTCCTTCATTCACATCCTTAGAAAGAATCTCTCGATCGTCTATTGGCCTAGTGCTATCTGGTGTTTATCTTAGTAAAGTGGTGAAGGTTTGAGTCTCACGGAAATAGACATTTCCACTTTGACTTCTAACTATTTTGGTTGCTCTTTCTAGTTTTTTTTTTATTTTGTCTTTAGACGTTGATTGTTATATATTTTAGACCACACGGTGTGTGGGGGCGTGAAATGGTGGCGTTATTCGACATGTGGCTGCCACGTCAACACGCGTCAGAAAAGTGGTGTGGGGCATAAAAAAGGAGTGGGAGCGGCATTGTTAGTGTATTTTTATAAAAAAGTAAAATTTAAAATCCACCCACCAATCAAGAGCCTACACCTCACAATCCAATGCCCCCACGCCGGTGGAAAACTCCCCGCCCTCATCGCCTTGCCATGTCCACGCCACCACAAAGGGTGGTGTTCTCGACGTGGAAAGACCACCACGCCACTTTTATATGCCCACACCGTGTGATGTTAGTATAATCTAGTGAGTAAAAGTTTAAATTCCTTGTTAAATTAAAATATTTTTACATTATACGAAATTTAGTTCAATAAAAAATGGATTTGATAATAATAGCTAAAGATTAAAAGAGTGAGATGGTAGTTTTAGAAGAAAATACAACATAGAAATGTCTTTTTATCCATATATTATGTGGAATTCATTTCCGAAGTTTGCAAAAATCACATTCCTTCAACTTCTCAAAAAGTCATAAGGGTGTAAGGAGTGGTTAAACACTTTGGAGTGGTAAACCAAAAAACCGACTAATTAGAGCGTGCCATGTCAATCAGTCAAAAATGTTTAAACTTTGCTGAAAAGTGTTGGCAATGGTTTAAACATTTGGTGAAGTGGTAAAGTTTTTAAATAAAAAAAAGGAAAAAAGTGTGATTGGTTGAGATTGGAATGGACCCCACCCCACACCCCCCTCTCTCTTTCCTTTCTCCTTTCCCGCATCGGTAAAGCATCACCGATTTTAACCCAATTTCGTCAACATTGTATGCGGCAATGGGGTTGGCAGTGGTTTGCCGCCCATTGCCGAATCGGTGATCTCCGTTTGCCGCCTCCACTCCTTACCCCCTAAGGAGGGGCAAAAGTCACTTTGCCCTTTTTTAACTTGCAGAAATCACATTCCCCCCAACTTCTTAAAAAGTCAAGTCACTTTGCAAAACACTTTTTTAACTTATAAAAGTTAATAAGTTGCCAAACACTTTTTTCACTTATAAAAGTTAATAAGTCAACAAGGAGTTTCAATAAGCAATCCCAAACATGTCTTCAAAATTTCTAGTTTAGTGTTTAGTGCACCCACAATACTTGTTGCGTGAAAGCGTCCGAAATTTTTAAATCCCCCAAATCCGAGCAAGGGGTATTGTGGAGGAAGTCCGAAGGGCCCTTCGAAAATCAAGTCCAAGATTCCAAACTAGTTACGGACGATAAATAAAGGTGCCACAACTAAAACAAAAGTTAAAATCTTTTAACAACCAATCTTCAAAACGATAAAACTAGTAATAATGCCTTTAATAGCTACTTGTTTAAAGAAAAATTATATACTTAGACCATGTGTAGTGGTAGAAGCTTATAATGCCCCCATCATAGGGCATTATACGACACGTGGCGTCCTAGTCAGCAAGGGGGCATTATAGCAAAAGTGGTGTAGTGGGGCATTATGCCAATAACCCCCATTCAATCATTTTACAATCATTTCACAATTATTTTTTTTTTAATTTAAAACACAAAAAAAAACTTCATTAATTTAAAAATAAAATTACATTACTTGAAAAAAAAAAATAAAAAAAAAACTGAAAAAAAAACCGAAAATAAAAAAAAAAACAGAAAAAAAGCTGAAAAACAGAAAATAAAAAAAAAACATAAAAAAATAAAAAAAAACATAAAAAAATAACATGATCTAGAGTCCATATTTTTCTCTAATTTTTTGGCGACGCATTTGCGCAAGGATCAACGCATCGCCTTGTAGGTGGTCGATAGGTTTGGACAAAAACTCGATGTCCTTTTCCATTTGTCTCGCCTCTTGCATCTCGTTAAATTTTTTGGTTTCGGCCACTCGTTCCTTCATAATCTCATAACGTTGGTGGCCGAGGTCGCGAATGTCTTGGAGACGACGGTTCATCTCCTCGAAGTCATCCTTTAACTCGAGATCGGAAGACGACTCGACCGTTTTTTTCCCGGTTCCCTTTCTTCTACCGGTGGGTCGGACCAACTCTTCTTGAATGCCCTCGTCAACGTCCACCGCCTCATTTAAATCAACATTGCGGGCATCCGATGTCGGAGTTGACGGGTCAACGGAGGATGATGTTTTTGACCTTTTAGCCCGACGTCTACTACTAGACGTCATTGGATTAACTACCGCCCACTTTGGACTTTTTCGTAGTAGCTCCCAACACTTGTAGTACGTGAAAGGGCATTTTGTCCTCTCGAACTCCTCCAAACTCTTCGTTAAAACCCCCACGTCACCTTCACCGCTCGGCCGATTATCGTAGTTACGTTGGAAGACTTCTTGGAACGCATGACACTTGTTGTTGATGTCGGTCCATTTGCTAGAAATGGAGTCTTTGTCCCGATGTTCGCCTTGACCCCACGTGCTAAAGAAGAGTGCATGAACCCTATCCCAAAAAACCGGGCCCGTTTGAAAGTTTGCTACAAAAAAAAAAATAAGTTGTTTGTTAAAAAATAAATTAACAAAATAAGTAAAATAATATTTATATAAAATAGTTACCGGTCTCTTCGTCCTCCGAAATGTCGACAAACGCCCGAGTCAACGCGTATTCCTCTTCCTTCGTCCATTTGATTATATTTTTTGTACGCCGCGGTGCGTCCTTATCCTTCTTCTTATGCGACCTTTTGCCGCGTTTCGATGTTTCTTGCACCGGTTTGGGTTGCGTCTCCGGTACGACTTTCACATCGGGTTCGGCTTCGGGTTGTGACGGTTGAGACCCGGCGGCTTGACCATAGCCGAAAGTGGGTGGAACAAACGGAGGGGCGCCACTCAAGTAAGCCGCGTAAGTTAAAAAGCTCGGGTCCATGTCTTGAAGGTTGTACGGGGTTTGCGGTTGGGTTGTGTTCGGGTTTGCGGGTCTAGCGGGGACACCAAAAGGAGGGCGGTATGGATGCATGATTGTATAAAAATTAGAAGAAAGTGGGTTTTTTTTTTATAAAAGTTAGAAGAAAGTGGGAGAGAAAGTGAGTTTTTGTATAAAAAATGGTGTGAATGTGGGGTATATATTTATAGTGGGAATATTTTAAATTAAAAAAAATAATAAAGGAATGTTACCGTTTGAGAACGGTCAAAAAAGTGGGCCCCATGTGATTTTAAGCGTTATATTTAAAACGCCGGGACGATTTTTTTTCGAAAACCACGCCCCAAAACGCCCCCTGTAATGGGGGGTTGGGCGTTATTGGGCGTTTTCGGGCAAAAATTTAAAAAAAAAACGCCCCACTACGGGCGGTCTTAACTTTAACACTCCTCATACCAATCATATCTCTTTCAATAATGGATCATAGCACCCATTTCAACAATTGTTAATTCATTCCACAAATCCAAAGCCAAACCAAACCTCGACTCCAAACTTTGGTTTCAAACATTTTCAAGTTTCAACTACCCGATTTTCACCATTCCATAACCCGAACTTGGGGTATCTACAATTTCATAATTTTTAACAATTTCCATCCTTTGTGCACACTCAATCGTGATGGACATCGGCAGGGGTGGACCTAGCATGTTACTAGGGGTAGCCCCCGCTACCCCTTGACGCTCTGGCGGTAGTGTATATTTTTGGAAAATTTTGACATTTTTTCGATTTCGTTACCCCTTTTATATGAAACGTTGCCCATATAAAGATTTTCTAGATCCGCCACTAGACATCGGCCCCATCCACGAGTGTTGCTAGAAAGAAAAAGGGGAAGTCTCGTCATCTTGTAAGCCTATGGTCACAGTATATAACTGGTTTGTAACAGATGAAGAAATTCTTGCTCGTGCATATACTCACATCTTTGTCTGACTCAAATATTGGCAACAACTCAACTTTGGGTACCCAATAAGCATTGATTTCTGGGCTCGTGTCAATAAGCATTTATGTAATAAAAGTGATTCTTCACGTCGATCTGCCTATAATTTAAAGTCACACTAACACATGATAGCAACTTCAACTCATAAGTTTACTGACTTTTTCAACTGTAGCCACCATGAAGAGTGCAAAGTAGTATTTAAGTACGAGCATGTGTGGAAAATCGTCAAAGAAGAGCCAAGATGGCACGACCCGGTCACCTTCTAACCAAATAGAACTAAGACATCGATTTATTTTCGGGAGACTATAGCACATTAGCCTCATACACGCACACTCCCGACACTAATCTCAACGCTAATGGCATTCTGATCTCGATTGAGGACTTCGGGACTAATCTCGATGACGAGCCACCCGCATTTGAAGAATTGCCTCTTTCAATCGGCAAAAAGAAGTCAAAGGCAAAGACAAAATCAAAATCAAAGACGGCACTAGAACTTGTCGACAAACTCACTGAGCAAAGGAAGAAAAATTATGGATAGAAAAGAGGATCCATCAAAATGTTCAAAGGACAAATGCAAAAAAAAAAAAATACTGATGATGGACCGAACGCATGTGGATCCGAATAAGCAAAGTGCAACATCAGCAGCCACGTCATCAAACAAAGTGCAACATCAGCAAAAAAAAAAAAAAAAAAAAAAACTAACGGAGTTAGGGTTCAGTTAGTTTGAGTGTGTTAGAGGAAAATAAGTTGAAAGTTGGGAGAGGTGTGATACAAATCGAAAGTTTAGAGTGATATTGGTCAATGAGTGAAAGTTAGGGTTATTTAAATCTAATATCCTATGATTTCATTGTTAGTGTATGTATGTTTGTAATTTATGTGATCTTTTTTTAATCTTAATTTGTACTTTTAATTTAAGTTGAAATTATATTTTATTATTTAAACACATACAAATTAAAATATAAATTAGCATTGTAGAGAAAATGAAAGTTTTTACATATAAATTAGCATTGTATTATAATTAAGCAAAGGGTATGTATATGTGGTTTCTAAAAGTCACAATTTTTCATTCTTAAGAGGCAACCCAAATTGATTTTTGTAGGGTTATATAATATAATGCGAGAACTTAGGTGATGATTTATGAGTGGTTAAAAATAGATACTTGTGTCCATGTATATTTAAGTAGTAACTTGGTAATAGATCTATTGACCCAATAATTGTATAATATAAAATTAGGCTAAAATGCACTTTTCGTCCTTTATGTTTCAATGTTTCGACAGGCGCTGTCCTTTAACTTTAAAAAATACACTCTATGTCCTTTATCTTTGCAATCATTAACGGACGGTGTCCTTTCAACTAAACCCAGTTAACTTTTTATGTTAAAACCCCTCTTTGTAAAACTCTATAACAACAGGGACCATATATGCAATACTTAAATTAAAAGGGTTGTTATACTCAACAGGGACCACAGCCAATTCGTTTATCAACTTCTTCACTCGAATACCTCTCTCCTTCACAGATTCATAAGTATCGTTAATATTATTGTTAATATTGTTGATGTTGTTAACAGATCTAGTAATTGCATCTTTTGCTTTGTCCAATTTCTCAACCGGCGGAAAATCATCAGAGAATTTCAACAAATGGAGGCTGAAATTGAGCAAAAGTCGTGTATCGCTTAACCGCAGATGAGATCAAATTACACAGATCTAATACCTCCAGACTGTAATCCATATAGAAATCGTGAAAATCATCCGCTTCAGGTTTCAGATTCGAGATCTTAAGCTCTGCTTCGGAATGAACGGTTGAGATAAACGAAACGCCTACCGATAGCCAGGATAAAGTGATATGTGATGAGTCTGGTGGTAGATCTAGGGTTTTGAGATGGAGAATGATTTTTTCGTCGAATAGTTGAGCGGCGAGTTGGTAGGGTTTGGGGATATGTGATAGTTTTTTTTTTTTTTTTTTTTTTTTTTTTGTGGTTGATCGGAAAGGTGATGATAGGTTTGCTTTTTGTACAAGAAACATGGTTAAACGATCAGAACTTGAAGTAGTTGTTGTCGGTGACGGGAAGTTTTGGTTGCCAAATTAAACGGGCTGCTTCTTAATGGGGTTTGGGAAACGAGACCAGAAGTGTTGAAGAAGGCTGTGGTCGATTTCTTCAAAGAGAAGTATAAAGAACCAGTCGTCCTTAGGCCGAAGCTCAGAGGAGATGGATTTTCGCAGCTTAATGATGGTGATAAGGAGCTCCTGATTAGGGGATTCTCTAACACCGAAATTCGGGATGCGGTGTGGGATTGCGGGGGAGATAAGTCTCCGGGCCCGGACGGCTTCTCTTTTGCCTTTGTAAAGAAATTTTGGGGTAAATTGGAGCCTCTTTTCAAGGATATCATGGACGACTTCTTCACTCACGGCGTCATTAGTAAAGCTTGTAACTCGTCTTTTGTGGCCTTGGTACCAAAGGTGACGGACCCAATGACTTTGTCAGACTTTCGGCCGATTTCTTTAATTGGGATGGTCACTAAAGTGGTATCCAAGATCCTCGCTAATAGGCTCAAGAAAGTGGTCCATTCGGTTGTCGACCCGGTGCAATCGGCTTTCATTAAGGATAGGAACATCCTTGACGGACCACTCATAGTGAATGAGGTTTTCTCTTGGGCAAAGAAATCGAAAAAAAGGTGTATGTTCTTTAAAGTGGACTTCGAAAAAGCCTACGATTGCGTTTCGTGGAATTTTCTGGTTAACGTTATGCACCATATGGGTTTCCCTCCCAAGTGGAACAACTGGATCATGGGGATTCTCTTTACTAGTCGAACCTCCATTTTGGTTAACGGGTCACCGACGGAAGAGTTTGACTTAAAGAGAGGGTTGAGGCAAGGAGATCCTTTGTCTCCTTTTCTCTTCACCTTGGTGATGGAGGGCCTTCACGTTATGGTTCAAAAAGCGGTGGATGCGGGTACTTTTGAAGGGATCCAACTCCCTAGGAATGGTCCAATCCTTTCCCACCTTTTTTACGCGGACGACGCTATTTTCTTAGGGGAGTGGTCGGAATCAAATTTTAGGAACCTCAATAGGGTCCTAAGGTGTTTTTACATGGCGTCAGGGCTTAAAGTTAATTTTGAAAAGAGCAAGGTTTTCGGGGTCGGGGTGGGGGAAGATGAGGTTGAAGTTATGGCCAAGATTTTGAGTTGTCAAAGAGGAGCGTTCCCCTTCACTTACCTCGGACTCCCGGTTGGGGCAAACATGAATCGGGCTTGCTACTGGAAACCTATGGTTGACAAATTCCAAGCCAAGCTTTCGGCTTGGAAAGCGAGGACCCTCTCGTTCGCCGGTAGAATTACGCTCGTGAAGTCGGTCTTGGGTGCCCTAGCCATTTATTACTTATCGCTTTTTAAAGCGCCTAGTGGGGTTTTAAAAACTCTAGAAGGCATTCGCAGAAGATTCTTGTGGGGTGGGGCCTCGTTGTCTCGCAAGATCCGATGGATTTCGTGGGAAAAGGTTTTGATGTCGAAGAAGTTGGGGGGCTTGGGGGTGGGGGCCATAAAAGATTTGAATCTTGGGCTCGTGGCTAAATGGTGGTGGCGTCTTAAAAACGGAGCCAACCATCTTTGGGCTAAAGTTATCAGTTCTATCCATAATGGTGGGAGAAGCGGATGTATTATACCCGGGCGAAAAACATTAGGAGGAGTTTGGAACGCTATATTTCGAGCTAACCAAGATTTTAATAAGCTGGGGCTGGATTTAAACTCTCAACTGGTGCAGGAGGACTCTCGTAACAGTGGTAGCACCTGGATGTGGGTCAGCAAGGGTCAAAAGGTGGACTTTTCGGTGAGGCAGGTTCGAAGAGATGTGGAAGATCAGACTCATTCGGCCCAGCAAACTCAGCCCTTCATATGGAGTAATATGGCTATTCCTAAAGCTAATTACTTTGCATGGAGGGCTGTTAGAAAAAAGATTCCAACAGCTTCAGCTTTGGCAGCACGCGGGGTGTCGGTTGGAGACGGTCGATGCCCTTTGTGCGGTTCAGGAGAAGAAACGGCAGAACACCTCCTCGTAGCTTGTATTTTCGCTAGAGCGGTGTGGTGGAACATATGTGTGTGGACGCGCCTTCAGATCCCTACGACTTTCGAGTCTCTCGATCAGATGCTCAGTTTTTGCTCTCGTTCGGGAATTGAAGACAAAAGAAGAAAGGTTATTTACGCTATATTTCTAAACACAGCTTGGAATATTTGGCTCTACAGGAACGACAAAATTTTCAACCAAAGAAACAAATCAGTGAACATGGTTGTGGAGGAGATCAAGGAAAGCTCTTTTTGGTGGGTGAAAAAAAGATCCAAAATTGGAGAGCTGAGTTTAGATAACTGGAGCAGGTTTGAGGGTTTGATTTTTGTATAATTTGTACTTGGTCTGTTCCTTGTCCTGTTGTGTTTCTTTGGTTGTTTGGGTTCTTAGCTGCTTGCTAAGGATTCTTGTTGTTGGTTTTAATAAATTGTCTTCTTGGCTGGCCAAAAAAAAAAAAGAAATTTGGGATAGGGTTTTGTATGGTTGTTTTGTTCAATAATTTGAGTTGAGAGAGAAGGGTTTTTTTTAATCATAACAACCCTTTTAATTTGAGTATTACACATATGGTCCCTGTTGTTATAGAGTTTTACGAAGAGAGGTTTTAACATAAAAAGTTAACTGGGTTTAGCTGAAAGGACACCGTCCGTTAATGATTGCAAACATAAAGGACATAGAGTGTAATTTTTAAAGTTAAAGGACAGCGCTTGTCGAAACATTGAAACATAAAGGACGAAAAGTGCAATTTAGCCATAAAAATTATAAATGGATTGGTTGTCACATGAATTGAAGATCCACCCAAATCACAACTCTTTTACATTTTGATAGTTAGGCTAGGCATCAATATGGCCCGTTACCAGAATACTATGGGCTTTCTATTGGGTCGATCTTTGCTTTGGAGCTGATCGTACCAAATTACCAGCCACATATTGTTAAAGTTAATAATAATTGAGCCATGAGCCATCACCTCCTTTTCTCCTTCTCAACCGACGGAAACCTAATAACGTGTTTAAATAACTGGCTCGAGAAGAACTTTAATGTTGTTTTTACCAATTTCCGAACCATAATTCAACTGCGAGTCACGACAACCTTTTTTCTCAATTCAATAACTACACTGATGACAATTTGAGGGTCAAATTGCAAGAAAGTGACGACATTAGATGTCTTTATAGAAATGGTATATTACAAGATCACCCGTCAGTTAGTAGACATCCCCGACCCCTCTCATTCTGTCCATGTCGAAATAGGAAACAAAAGTTCTCCCTCCCACAACAATAATTATATAGTTTATTAGCGAAAACATGTCCATTTAGGGGCTGTTTGTTTCAACTCTTAATGGACTCTTAATGGTTTAGACATCTTACTGGTTCAACACTTAATGGTTCAGACGGTTTGTTCCGCGAGCAGATGTCTGAATGGTTCAAACATTTGCCTATGAATTGTTAAGCATTATACTGAGTCTGAATGGTTAAGACCTCTTATCTGAATTGTCAGACTTTTGTCTCTGAATGGTTAAGCATTATACTGACTCTTAATAGTTCAGACCTGGTTCAACACTTTATGGTTCAGATCTCTTACTGATACAACACTTAGAGGCTGTTTGTTTACCTCTTAATGAGGCTCTTAATGGTTCAAACCTCTTACGGGTTCAGCACTTAATGGTTCAGACTGTTTGTTTCACGAGCAGATGTCTGAATGGTTTAGACATATGCCTCTGAATGGTTTGGATTTATACAAAGTCTGAATGGTTAAGACCTCTAATCTGAATTGGTCAGACATTTGCATCTGAATAGTTAAGCATTATACAGATTCTTAATGATTCAGACCTCTTATTGGTTCAGCACTTAATGGTTCAGACCTCTTACTGGTTCAGCACTTAATGGTTCAGATGTTGCCAAACAACCCCTTACCCATTCAGAAGTTGTCAAACAGACGTCTAATCGACTCATGTGTGGCCATTTGAACAAGTCAAGTTCTAAACCTGACTTTTGATTTCTTCATTTTGCTTTTTTGGTTATAATTTTATTCCATCACGATCTGGTATCGACACAATGACCTATACGTGCAACTTTTAAAGAGTACATGATTGATAATTTTAGAAATGGGTCCAAAGAAGATATAATTGAGGAGGTAAATTTGTTGGTATTAAATGGGACACATTGGATTCGCTGGCAGCAGGACCCACACAAAATGCCCACTAGACGTGCTTGGAGCGTTTAGTCTAATTAAGGGAAAAGATGGGCCCAATCAGCCGACAACTACATGTAGAGCTGCACAAAACGGGGTTTTTTTAATACCTGGTTTCGGGGATATACCCGGGTATAGGTATGATCGGGTGTTGACTTTTCGGGTATTGGCCATAACTAGGTTGGGTTCGGATCCGGGTATTAGCCAGAAAATCTATACCTTGTGTACCTGGGTTCGGGTTTTCAATACCCGGTTGTTAGAATACCCTATTTTCGGGTCCATGTAGGGTTCAGGTATGGTTCGGGTTCGGGTATAGATCAGGTTTTTCAATTCATTTTTGGGGCATAGAACATAGAAATATAATGGAAATGTTTGTTTATACATACTATATGCCTTGAAATCTACCCAAAAAAAGTCTCACACAAGCTCTAAACGTTTAAAAAAAGTTGTTACGAAAACCTGGGTCCGAGTATTGGCCTGAAAATCTATACCCTGTGTACCTGGGTTCGGGTTTTCAATATCCTGGTGTGTTAGAATACCCTATTCCCGGGTCCAGGTATGGTTCGTGTTCATGTATAGATCGGGTTTTTCGATTCATTTTAGGGGCATAGAACATTGAAATACAATGGAAACCTTTGTTTATACATATTATATGCCTTGAAATCTACCCAAAAAAAGTCTCACACAAGCTATAAACGTTCAAAAAAAGTTGTTGTACACAACGGGTTCCGGGTATTACGAAAACTTGGGTCCGGGCATGGTTGTAAAAATCGCTAGGCGCTCCCTAGTCGGTCGACCGGGGAGTTGAGAGTACTCGACGTAGGCGGAGAGTACTCGGGGAGTACTCAGACATGTTAAATTATAAAGAAATTAGTTTTCGGAAATTAAATATATGTCAAATAACATAAATTTACTAATATTTATAACAAAATACGTGAAAATGATATTCATTCTTGACTATCATAGGCATAAAAATTATGTTTTATTTTTTTTAAAGTCAAACTCGGCCCGAGTTGACCTACTAGATCCGATTTTGGCCGAGGTTGACCACGTTTGATCGATTCCGAGTAATTAGGCGGAGTTGAAGAAAGTCGCCTCGGCTGACTACCTTGTAGCGATTACTCGGGGTGTACTCGGCCTTGGAAACCTTGTTTTTCAACCATGGGTCCGGGTATTACAAAAACTCGGCTCCTGGTTTTACGAAAACCCGGGTACGGGTTTTACGAAAACACGAGTACAAACCGGGTATGAAAAAACCTGGGTTCGGATATTGAACAAAATATGCATACCCAGTCCCTACCCTACGGGTAGGGTCGGGTTCGGGTTTAAAAAACCCGATTTTTCTAATACCCGGTCGGGTTCGGGTTCGGGTCCGGGTTTTTGTGCACCTCTAACTATATGAGTGTTTTTTTTTAATTTATATATATACTAGTTTTAAGCCCCCGAGCTACGGTTAGGGGGTATAAAAATGTGCTATCAGCGTTGCAGGGGGCGTAAAACCAGCACAAAAAAAAATGTTATACAACATAGAAATACAACACATTTTAGTGAGTTTTTTAGTCTTCATATTTTATATAGCAATATGGTACTCAAATTAAACATAAAAAGACGCTCGATTTTACGGTGAAATTTTTATGAAAAAATAATGTCGTATAAAAAAGTTATGAACGTTTAAAAAACGGAGGTGGAATATGCATGTGTCTTGCATGTGGAGAGAGAAAGGCTATAAATAGGATTTTCCCAAGATACACTTGCACTCCCCCTTTCTCCTACATTTTGATTTGAAAAATGAATGGTTAAGAACTTAAGATTCATTCTCATCCTACTTAGGCAAAATAAACTTTTTATTTGATCTTACCCCTTGTATTTACAGCCTAAAAAACATATAATATTTGCCATATAGTATTCTTCTAATAGACCACAAAAAATTATTTCTTTTATTTCCTTTACTATTCTCATTTTACTATATACATTTAGGGTGAAGATACAATAGGAAGTTTATTTGGCTAAGAAGGATAGGGTGTGATCTTGACCATACATTAAGTTAATCAAGGGCTAAGATTAAATCAGGGAAATTAAAAGGAAGAAAAGAGGCGCGTGAGTTTGTTCAAGAGCATTCTAGTCAATCCAAGCCAATAGTTTCTCTCTCCTCAATTCCCCCCCCCCCATTTTTTAAACGTTAATAACTCTTTCATACGACATTATTTTTTTATAAAAATTGCACCAAAAAAACGAGCGTTTTTTTATCTTTAAAACGAGTATACTATTGCTATATTTTAAAAAAAAAATTAAAACCCAGTTGCGTAAAACGCAATAGAAAAACCACCAGTTACGTAAAACGCAATGAAAAAAAAAACCTAAAAAATGACATTTTTCTAAAACGCAATGCACCAAAAACACAAAGAAATGACTTATTTGTAAAACGCAATGCACCAAAAACACATAGAAATGTCTTATTTGTAAAACGCAATTGCCAGAAAACACATAAAACTATCTGTCACCTAAAACGCAATGCACCAAAAACACAAAGAAATGACTTATTTGTAAAACGCGATGGCCAGAATACACTTAAAATGTCTGTTTTCTAAAACGCAATGGACTGAAAACACATAAAAAGATGTTTCGCAATGCACAAAAAACACAAAGAAATGTCTTATATGTAAAACGCAATAGTCAGAAAACACTTAAAAATGACTCATTTCTAAAACGCAATGGACACATAAAACTGTCTGTCACTGTGAACTGTCTGAATTGTCTACGAATTACTGTCTTCGAAATGAGCCAATTTCTGGAAAATTAATTTTTCTGATGCGTTTTTAGTACAGCAATTTAATCGAAAAAATCCAGCTCAACCCCAGCCAGGGGCTCTGCCCCTTGGACCCCGCTACCGGGGGCTGCCGCCCCCGGACCCCCGCAAAGATCGTAAAACGCAATAACTAAATCAAAAACCCAGATCGTGAAAATGAAATTAAAGAATTTCTTACATAGATCGAAGCCGATTTCTTCATCAATTGACGAAATTTGAATGATAGAAACACTTATCAACACTCGAATCAAACGAATCGAGTGATTATCTCCAAAATCACCGGAAAAAACGAGATTTTTTTATGAAATTAAACTGGGTTTTCTTCAAAAAAAAGCTGAAGAACACGTTGATCGGGTTCTGAATCATTGATTGGTGATGAAAATCGCACTATAATGTAGTGATTATTGAGATACAAAGTGAAGAAATAGTTGAAGATGGTGGGTTTTGAAAATGGTGGGTTTTGAAAAGGAAGAAGAAGAAGTTGGATTGACTAAAATACCATTTCTCTTTATTTTAAAATTTGCCACATGTCATAATCCTATGGCTTCCTATCATTCCTAGCGAAAATTAACTTACTATTTGATCTTTTCCCTATACATTTAGCGTAAGCCATGAAGTGGCACAATATATATATATATATATATATATATATATATTAATAGTAAATACATTAATTAATTATTTTTATTATCTTTTATTGTACTTTTAAAATAAGATGTTTTATAAAACTACAAGTATGTCGTTAAGACGTGCCTATTTTTTATCTAAATCTTAATGTGGATCTATTCGAAGCTGAGTCTTGGACTTATCTTTTTTATATGAAGAATAATATTGTATTATCACTACATACATTGTTGTATTATAACTTATAAGATGAAAGTCACCACATTTTGTTCATCGGTGAAAGTTAATGAAAACCTAAATTTAAATGGGTCATTGTTTATCTTCGACACTATTAAAAATTTAAACTAGTGTAGTAGTGTACATACATGAAAAAATGATTTTGATATACCTTAATTTCATATGTTCACAAATTCATAGGAAACTAAAAATGATTCTGTAAACAGAAATAATAACACAGAACTACATTAAACGAAGAAGAACAACATAGAAGTATCAAAACTAAAAAATAAATAAAACAAACATAATTGTTTACATCATATAATTCATACTCTGGAAACTTTTCAAATGCCACTGTTTAACGTCACTACATATAGTAATTTCAAACCCTTATTACTTCAATCTAGATGTTTGAACTTTCAAGCTTACTCATATCTAATCCACATACTCGTATTTGAAAATAAGATAATACTTAAGTTATGTGGTGTGGTCATGACCCAAAATAATCACCACCACCCTTTAAATCAGCGTTATATCACCTCACTTTCATCCACCAACCTAATCCACCACCCCATGGGCGGCTTTGATGGTGTGCGGGGAGGACCTCCGTACAAGGCCCGTGATTTCGAGGGGCACGCGATTTTAAGAAAAATCCGATATATATGTTATTTTTTTAGATAGTAAACACATACCAATTCCAATATAGGCTCATTTACAAATAATTTTTTATGGTTTAGAATTTAGCCCACTTGACATTAGGTTTAGTGAGCGCAATACTAATTTAATCTTTTTTAATAATAATAAAACATTACAGTAGGGCACATTTTTTCAAGCTAGAACAAGGTACGTGAATTCTCAGAGACGCCTCTGCACCACCCTATATGGTGTGGTCATGGTACACCACCTTCCACTTCCTATATTTTTATCTAAAATTTATTAAATTAATTTACTTTGATAAATAGCAAATAAAATGAAATAAATTTATTTAATAAGTAAAATAATAAAACCACATAACATTCAAATAATAAAAAAAAACATAACATTCAAATTCAAACTACTACTTTAAGAATAATAAAAAGAAAGCTACCCGGCATTGTTGACCCGACCGAATTGCCAAACATGTTCAATCAACTCTGAACGAAGACGATTATGCGTAGACTCATTGTATAACGGCAGCATATTAGACTTTTGCCGTGCTTCATCAACCGATACAACATTCTCATCAATGTCGTTTTCATCAAATTCGCATATGGTGTTACTTTCGTCTTTGATTCATGTTATGTAACAAGATACATGCATACATAGAATATCTCAGTTTTTTGGGTGTAAATGCCTATGCCGAGTTTGGCGACTATGCGCCATTTTGTTGTAGAACCCCCAAATAGCCATTTAAAATCTTTTCTCGCATATTCTTGACATTTGGCCACTTGAGATGGAACACCTTATCAACACACATAAACCATAAGCTCTTGATACAATAAATAGTTAAAATAAGCTAGTTATAAGTAACAAAAGGAATCTAATAAAAAACATAAAAACTAAAATGAAATTCTCATTGTTGAGGAAATCACAATGCTTCCCAATCGTGTGCACTATGTGACTGACGCATTGTTATTGTTATTAACGGTCTTAAAGCATTAACATCTGAGTTCTAATTTTATATTTATAAATTAAATAAAAAACACTTTTACCATACTAATTTAAAGATTAAAAAACATTTCACATCCTATCCTTTATATTTAACCCCATCCAATTAAATAATACCTTTTTAATCAACTTTTATCATTTTTTTCTTACTTTCACTCACAAAAGAATCATAACGCATGAATATGAGTTCTTATATTTAAGGAAAAACGGATAAGGTTCACATATAATTTCATGGATATGGTTTAGGTTTAGGAATAGGTTGTAGAAGTATTTTTAATGTTTTTTTTTTTTTTAACTTTACCATAAAATATAAAGATAAGGAAGAGTTTTACCAAATTCAATATGAATGCTCTTATAATTGTAATCATGTTTGCTTCATGCTATAATGAAATTCTCATCACATCTGTATAACATAAGGATTTGCATATAAGAAATATAAAATTAAAATATATTATCCACTGATCAAAAAGAAAAGTTGTTTCGAAATGATATTATCTATATTTACAATATTTTTTATTAATTATATATTCTGTATAGCTTAGGCCGGTGGGAGTGGCATGGCGCTACACCATCACATTACCCTCCATAGCGTCCCCGGGCGCCATCCTCCACACCGTCGATTTCAAAGGGGGGCGCAATCCATGTCTCGCCAGTGTGTTAACGAGAGTTAAATGTGTGTGCAGGTGGGGCCAACTGTTTTCAACCAATAAAATCTTTTTTTTTAATTTTGTTTAATAAGAGGCTTTATATCACATCATGCAAGTTAAAGAGAGTAGCTTTAAAGCCCTCTATATGACATGGCATCTAAATAAATCTGACATGGTGTGATAAAGCCTCTACAACAACCTCTACCCTTTTTGTTTATATGACAAAGAGGATGCATTATCATTGTTGAGGACATCACAATGTTTAGTTAGTTTTATTTGACTTTAGTGGGATGCCATGTTGAATTCTTGCTTTGATTAAACTGATCCTACCAACTTTTTTATTTTGTATGCAATTATCTATTATTAAAATGCATATAGTTTTTTACTGTATAACAATTATCAAGTTAATCAGTTTTGATTGGTGGTTCACTTATTATTTTTTTTTAATTTCAAATCCCTCCTTGCGCTAGGATAATATATGTCTTTAACTAAATAATTTATTTTCCCCTATAATGTTCGTTCGTTAGTTTTTTTAAAAAACTAAATACGCGATATAATTTTTTTTAAAAAGGAACGAGTCGATACTCATCGAAAAACATTAGCACCGATATTGGTACTATTAGAAGCTTTTATTGGTATTCGTTTTTAATCGATGTAAAACACGTGTCGACATCCCTTTGAACTTATGGCGACTTTAATTTTTAAGTTTTCTCTTTCGGTTGCTATATCGAGTATCAGTATCATATGAATGGAACCAATATCGACTGAATTCTCACCATCAACGTAACTTTTACCACTGCGTCAATGTTTTCAATTAAATTTATTGTAAATCGGGTCACTCCGTTGCGATGTGCGGGTGTAACCTAGGCCTGGCATATCGTGTCAGACACGACCTGTTAAGGCACGAACACAATAAGGCATGAATACGAAACAGGTAACATGACAGAAATCGTGTTTGATTTTCCAAACACAAACACGAACCTGATAATAAACAGGTTACACGAACACGGCATGTTAAGACACGAAAAAATTTACAAGCATATCATACGACTTGTTAAGACACGGGCATGACCTGTTAAGACACGTCGCCCTGGAGGGGTGCTGTGTGGAGTCTAGGGCTAGCACTGTAGCACATCATGTCAGACACGACCTGTTAAGGCACAAATATAACATGTTAAGACACGAACATGACCTGTTAAGACAAGAACACGATGCGGTGGTGGTCCATTGGCAGAGGCAATGTCTTTAAACACCTTGGGAGGGGGAGGTCTTGGGTTTGAGTCCCATAGACGACAGGAGTAAAGAAATTTGTTGTTCAAAAAAAGACAAGAACACGAAATATGTAAACACGAACACGACAACTAACAGGTCTTATCATGTCGATCTGTTAAAGACACAAAACCTGTTAAAAATCAAACACAAACCTCTTAAAATCGTATCATTTCATGTTGTGTTTATGTCTTTTTCTGAAATTCCCAGCACTTGTGTAACCCTCTAGTTATATTATATTATATTATATCATAAAACAAAAACTACCACTATCACACAATTAAATACGCTAGCAATAACATGAGGTAGGTGTACACATGAGTCATGACCTATCAAGTATCTCCGGGGCCCACTTCCTTTATAACTCCTTCTGTTTCCATTTCTATCTCTACACGTAGTTGGCTTCGCTTGTTTTGAATTTTTTAATCATATATTAAGACTCACATGTGTCCAAAAATGCTACACGTTTTTGTGCTAACTTGTAAAAGTTGTTTAATATTCACGATTTTTACAACTTTTTTAAAGGAAAATATATGTTTTTTGGTTAATTTTTTTTGTATCTAATGTGATATTATTTGTGTATTTGGCATTCCAAAAAAGTGGTGCGTTAATTAAAATTTTTAAATGGTATAAATTTGCCACTAAAAGATTATCAATCAAGAAACGACAAGGAAAATTTGTCATTCTTTAATGGAAAATCACAATATATTTCACCAAAAAATTTGACAAGTTACATCAAAACAGAAGTTAGACGGGCAACAAGCTGTGTCGTCACCTCTTTCTGAATTGCAAACCCTAACCTTCAAAAGACAAACCCCTACCCCTTGTGGTTGAACAATTGTTGTGGATGACCCGTTGGACCCTGGTCAAGAAGTGGATAACTTCTGGCGTTATAGAGCCAAATGTATCAAAGGCAAAAAGCACAAAGACATGTTGGTTCTCTGTGCAAGCTTTAGCGTGCTTATCTACTTTCTTTGATTCTGCCTTTCTTGCTGCTTGTTCAGCTACAAACCCGTTTTCCCCTAAACCAACCAAAGGGGGGAGACCCCCGTGAGGTCCACACAAGCATGTTTCCCCCAAGCCCAACTAAAGACGAGCAGATCCGCTGGTCGCAGAGTACATCTCCCTTTCATAGGGTCCATGAGGAAATTCACAGAGGTCTCTTTCTTAGCAGAAATCCCAGCTCTTATTAGGATGTCCCACAAAACATCCCGCAGCCAGTAATGCCAATATTTGAACCCATTGAGCTCTTTACAGTGAACTGCGTGCTCCCGTATTTATCCATACAAGCTTTACGGCATATTTGGTAGGTTTCATCTTCTGGGTACATAGGATTCATCAATTGGTATTTGAGAATAGCTTTTTATAATTTATTCTACTGCAGACATGCATTGTCCCAACCCCTCAATCGGGGTAATGGTCAAAAAATCCTGAGCATAGGGACCCTTCAGGCACTCAAACACCGTCTTCTGGCGGAATGACAAAGCAAAAATTTCTCCCTGGCTTTGAGCGATTTTGCTAAACAGAGCATTCACCAAAGTTCTTTGTGGCTTTGAGGGGGCTGTGTCCTTATTAAAGAAACTGTCAATATCCAAGTATGGGAGAAAGATATTTAATCGTTCGAGCGTTTGCTGATAGTCCGGGTCAAGCCCAACGACCCCACTATTTATAATACGTATGCATGCCTATTGCCTGATTATACAGTCTTCACAAAAGCAGAATTCCATTACTTTCTACCTACCAATAAAAATAATACGTTCAGTAATAAATAATTTAATTTATTTCTATATAACTGTTTCAAATATTAGTTTAAGCAACTTTATTCTATCTTATGTTTTTATATTGTTAAAATAAAGTTCAAACTGACATGACATAAAGGCTATTAGGAACCAAGGCCCAAGGGTATGATTGGTTGACCACATATTACGCTACTTCACAAAGAAATTTTGTTTTTGAGAAAAAAAAAAAACAATAATCAATCAAGTCGGTTTGTTTCTTACTCCATATATTCGGTTACAAAGGCAGTAAAACATAATTTTAACAATAGAGACTCAAGTGAATATTGTAGTTCTTAACATACTATGGCTTCTAAAAAAGAAGTGTGCTTAACAATAAACTAATTTATGAACATGTTACACCATTTCATAAAACAATCAAGAGTAAATTACAAGTTTTGTCCTTTATGTTTATGCTAATGTTGTAGAAGGCGCTAGGCGCTAGTCGGGCGGTGAGGTACCGCCTAGTGATTAATCGGGATTAATCGGATTGGACTTTTTAAGTATAATTTTACAAATTTTTATATATATATAGATAACTTTATACTTTTTATTAATAAATTTACAAGTTTAGGAGATAACATTATACTTTTTGTTAATAAATTTAAAAGTTTAGGAACCATATGTAAACTAGTGAAAGATAGAGGGGGTTAAATGTTAAAATACCTAAACTAAAATGTTAAAATAGGTTTATAACTAAAATTTAGGCTTTAAACCATGGGCCATGTTTCAAAAATTGGGGTTTTTGGGAAAAAAAAAACATGTTTTTTGGGTCAAAAAACATGGGCCATATTAGTCCGATTTTGACCGATTTTGTCCGACTTTTACCGACTTTGACCGATTTTGACCATAACCGATTTTTTGACCAACTAGCTTAAATTTAGGCAGTAACCCACCGACTAGCGCCTAGGCGCCGATTAATCGGCCGCCTAGTCCGATTTCTGCAACATTGGTTTATGCCAAATTTCAGACGGTGTCCTTTACCTTTAAAATTGATAAGCTTTATACTTAATGTTTCAAAATCTTGCATGGTACGTCCTTTGGCCCTAACCTAGTTAATTTTTATCGTTAGTAACCCAGTTAATTTTTATCGTTAGGTTAAGTCATGTGCAAAGCACATGGGTCTGTTTTAGTCTTTTCCCCTACCCCTTTTAATTCCACCCATTATATCGCCCCCAAACCCTGATTCGCCACCACCACCACCTATCACCGCCATCACTGCCACCATCTACCACCGGTATAACTACATCTGTTAAAATCCAAAGTTGCCTTATGTTTAGGATAGATTGCACACAATTGTATAGATTCCTCAAAATCCAATTACTAGCCCGAAAAACATCAAACCAGTCAAAACAACAAAACAAATACCTATACAATCATAACAAATGAACTTCTACAACTCACAATAGCAGCTTTAATCTTCGATATCGAGAAGCAATTTGAAAACTAACAACAGTTAAATTAATCGATTTGAAAATAGGGGCTTTTTTGCTAGGATGAAATTGGAGTGAAGAATCGACAGCGATTGGATGGTGCGGTGGCCGGAGGAAAGTGTGAGAGGTGGAGCAAAGTGAGGTTTAGGGGGTGATTGTTAGCCGTCATCAACCACCACTCACCACCTCTTTTACCATCGTCGACGTATCTTGTCACACCCCGATTTCCACGTGTCTCACCGGTGGGCCCGGTGGGGGATTACCGTGACGATGTTGGCAACAATATAGTCAAACCACACAATTATATAATGCACAGCGGAAGCATAAGATAAATATATAGATTTCAACCTCTGATCGTAATATCAAAATGTATTACAGGGGTTGAATATATCCACAGTGGATCGTAAATAAAGGTAAAGTAATGTTCCATCAGATACTGCAATCAAGCTTGCGAGGCTTATCCCGACGCTAGGGAGCTAATACCAGCCAATTACGTTTAGGTACCTGCACTTAATCTTTTTGGGGAAAATACGTCAGTTTACACTGGTAAATACATTCAACTGACACATTTGAAAATGTTTATTAAAATTGATTTGAATGCACAAGGCACAAACTTTTTTATAACTTGGGAAAATTCATAATGATCTTGTGAACGTTTTACATGTTCTTTTATGCGTTCAGTAGCCCGGGTCGTGGCGGGTTAAAGATTTATAGACACACCACGTTTGCGTAAAACCGTAGTACAAAAACCAACGGCTACGTCTTTTAATTTTAATGTCGACACTTTATACCGGGTGTACGCCTACACCGGGATGTCGATGGTCGTGGCCATTTCGTAAAATGATGCCAAGGATATCCGGGACAACGGTCATTAAACCCCCCAAAGGCTTATAAGCAACAAAACTGTTTAAATGAGCCAATCATATTTAATCAATTAACCACCTAAGCGATGGAATTATATAATGCTCAATCAAGCGGTATTAATATACCGTAACCCAAGCCCATATAGGGGAAATAAGTTAAAGTATTTACCTTTGCAAGTATTAATCCTTAATTTAGATCAAGTCACCGATAGCTTTTACTGGGGCTCCTAATCTGGAACGAAGGTTTTAATTAACCTCTTAGAATCCTAACGGTCCTTGTATTAGCCGTAGCTCAAACCGGTTGATTCCGATATATAGATATGGTTAATTCGCACGAAAAGGCGAAAACCGAGAATGGAGTATGATTTGGACCCAACAAGTTCAGTGACTTGTTTTATATGGGTTTATAGTTCATACTCTGGATTTTAGGGGTTCAAATAATATAATTTGACCCATATCGGCTATTGCACGAAAACTAGTTCCATGAGCCGTACCGTGTGCGCAAATAGGCGAAACGGTTAACCATAAGTGACCTACGCTTATTTCCTAAGTCAATATGCCTTAAAAGTATTTTGGTATCAGTAGGATACCTTCCGTAATGCCCGTAACGAGTTTAAGTTTATATTATGCCCCGTAGGGGCTTTTCGGTCATTTTAAAGATTTTAAAAGGGCTTTTCGAGTTCTACAGGAAATCTGAGTTTCCCGAACAGCTTATAAAGCTTAAAATACTTTATTTATTATTTAAAATTAGTGGCAACTGGAATCGGGTCAAAAGACCTTGTAGAACTCCCGTTTTGGCCAAAAAGGGCATATTCGGTATTTACCGAACCGTAGCCATAACCGCAGGTTATGAGCAAGGTAAAAATTATTAAAAATCTTTAAAATTCCCAAAATATTATTTTACCACAGTGGGTAAATGTTTTGGTGACGAAAACTTGGGTTAGATGGGCGTTATGCTAATTGCGCCGTTAATTACAAAACTTTCTTAAAAGTGCGCCTTTTAGCATAACTCTCATTCTAGGCCTCGGATTGACGTGAAACTTTAAGGACATGCTTATAATTTAACAAGCAAGGTTTTGGTCCGTTCACGTGTCCGAAATACTCGTTTTAATTTTAAAAGGCCGTTACGGTCAACTTTTAGGCGAATGACGGAATTGCGTAAAAGACTCGGATAACTCATGAACCGACCACAGAGGCGTATACCAACATGTGACCTGGTCCTAAGAGAGTCCTAAGGTATATTTATACCTCACTAAAACGGGTCAGAACTGAAGTCAAAGCAAAAGTCAAACTTTTGCGACTTTCGGCTCCGAACCGGTTCAATATAGTAAATGATCGATTCAAACGAGCGCAAACATGTTTATATACTTATCATCATGTTTTATGATTGTCAAAACAGGTTCCATAACATATACATTACAGATTATGCATAAATCGCTAAAATAGCTTTCTGTTGACTTTTTAACCGCACGTTTGACTCGACATTTGACATAGTTAGAGTGGTGATCAGGGGGAACCATTTTAGAGGTTTATTACCCACGTAAATACCAACTCATAACCACTTTTGATTCGTCATAAGACTGAACCATTACTGATTTATTGTAAAGTCAAACCGTAGTTACGACGGTTTGGTTTTTAGCTAAAAACTAAGCATAAACTGAACTATGGATGATCAAGGTAACTTACAGAAGTTAGTACTTGAATATGGAGCAGAGAAGAAACACTTGGGAGCCTTTAGAATGATCAGAAAGGTGAGTTTGAGTTGTTGTGAATGTTATGCACACAAAGGTGCTATTTATAGCCAACAACAAGCCCCTATGATCATTACAACTACCACAATAGTCCAGAGATGATGGGTAGGTGTCCTAGAGGTGTATGGGTCGAGTAGGGGGCGCCCATGCTCCATTAATTGGTGTTTGATCGTTCAAAAGCTCCAAAAGGCAAGAAACTACAAAGTTTCTGCATCTGGGCACTTTACGCGGCCCGCATGGGAGTTCCCATGCATTTTAATGCGGGTCGCCTAAAGATTAAGAAACCAGGCGAGTTAGTGAGGAGGCTCGCGGCCCGCCTCAACTTATGTCTAAACCTTACGCGGGTCGCGAGAGGTTATATTTTCTGAATTTCTCAAATCTTTTATAATGATTACAGAATCTGGCCATTAATAACGAAATCTTTCGTAATGATTCGCCTGACCTTTCGGTTTTGAAGGGGTAACTTTGCGGTTTGGCCCTCGGTTATTTACCGATAAGGGCCCCGTGTTATTTACCCGCATTATAAAGTCCCCGGTTTATTTATTTAATTATTCTGAAAGCCTTAACTTTCACTATTGACGCTTTTAACCCTTCTTCTACGAATTCGATCGTAACTTTCTCGTTTCATAGCGAAACTTCGCGAAATTCGTATATATTATTTTAGTGAGGGTATAATACCGTTACAAAGTCTTTGGAACGTTAAAGGGTCACTCAGAGGTATTATTAAACATGTTGACACAGTTAACCCCTGTAGTTTGTAATCTCTCACTTTCTTCCGCGTTTTGTTTTTGTACGATCTATAATTTATTCGTTTGAAGGTTTAAGCATTATTTAGGGATACTATACAGTATATTTACCCTTGTTGACATTTATAACCCTCGAATTTATATACTTTCAAGGTTTGTCAAAATTAGTCCTTTATTTATTATAGATGCCACGTGTAAACAAATGACACGTGTTAACACACCATTGGACACAAAAATTCGAGGTGTTACATCCTCACCCCCTTAAAATAAATCTCGACCCGAGATTTACTCAAATAAATAGGGGTATTTTTCTTTCATTGTAGCTTCGACTTCCCATGTATATTCAGGACCTCTACGAGCATCCCATTTGACTTTTACAATCGGTACGTGCTTTCTGCGAAGCTTCTTCACCTGTCGATCTTCAATCGACAAAGGTTTTTCTATGAACTTTAAGCTCTCATCTATATGCACATCTGTGTGTGGAATTACCAACGATTCGTCGGCGAAGCACTTTTTGAGATTGCAGATGTGGAACACATTGTGAATTCCATTGAGCTCTTCAGGCAAGTTTAGTTTATAGGCAACTGATCCGACTCGTTCAATGACCTCAAAAGGCCCTATGTATCTCGGACTCAGCTTGCCCTTCTTGCCGAAGCGCATCACCCCCTTCCAGGGTGACACCTTAAGTAATACCTTTTCACCCACTTCGAAGTGAAAATCCTTACGCTTTGGATCAGCGTAGCTCTTCTGCCTATCGCGGGCAGCCTTGAGACGTTCCCGGATCTGGACAATCTTGTCCGTAGTCTGGAAAACAATCTCTGGTCCCGATAATTGGACCTCTCCTACTTCCGCCCAACAAACAGGCGATCTGCATTTTCTACCATATAATGCCTCAAAAGGCGCAGCCTTTATGCTGGTGTGGTAGCTATTATTGTAGGAGAATTCGATCAGGGGTAGGTTTTTATCCCAGTTACCGCCTAAATCGATTGCACATGCACGAAGCATGTCTTCTAGCGTTTGGATAGTACGCTCACTTTGACCGTCCGTCTGTGGATGGTAAGCCGTACTAAAGTTTAAACGCGTGCCCAAAGATTGCTGGAAACTCTTCCAGAAGTGAGATGTGTATCTAGTATCCCTGTCGGAGATAATAGACACAGGTATGCCGTGTAAGGCTACAATCTTATCAACATAAAGTTGGGCTAACATATCGGAGCTATACGTCTCCTTGATGGGTAGAAAGTGAGCTGATTTAGTCAGCCTATCAACTATGACCCATATTGTATCGTTTCCTTTCCTGGTTTTGGGTAACTTGGTTATGAAATCCATAGTTACGCATTCCCACTTCCACTCGGGAAGTTCAGGCTGTTGTAGCAAGCCAGATGGCTTTTGGTGCTCGGCTTTGACTTGAGCACAAGTCAAGCACTTTGCTACATGGGCGGCCACAGACTTTTTCAAGCCTATCCACCAATAATTTGCCTTTAAGTCTTGGTACATCTTATCAGCACCAGGATGGACTGAGTATTTGGAACTATGGGCTTCCTGGAGAACAACATCTCGTAGTCCCCCATAAATCGGAACCCATATACGTCCATTCAGCATAAGAATTCCATCCTTACTAAGAGTCAACTGCTCCTCAGTTACTCCCAGCTTTTCATTAGGATAATTAGCTTCCAACACAGCCTCTCGCTGTGCAGCCAAAATCCTTTCAATCAAATTATTCTTAACCTCAATGCTCTTGGCATTGATTCGAATGGGTTTTACCCTTTCCTTCCTGCTCAAGGCATCGGCGACTACATTCGCCTTGCCGGGATGGTACCTGATTTCACAGTCATAATCATTCAAGGTTTCCATCCAGCGGCGTTGCCTCATGTTCAATTCTTTCTGGTTGAACAGGTGCTGGAGGCTTTTGTGATCTGAATAAATCACAAATTTAATACCATAAAGGTAGTGCCTCCACAACTTCAGTGCAAATACAACGGCACCCAACTCTAAATCATGGGTGGTGTAATTCTTTTCATGCACCTTTAATTGCCTTGAAGCATAGGCAATCACCTTGCCTTTCTGCATAAGCACACACCCCATGCCCGTATGTGATGCATCGCAGTAAACTACGAATTCATCTGTACCCTCAGGTAAGGTCAACACAGGTGCGTTGCTTAGCTTTTGCTTCAGTATTTCGAAGGACTCTTGCTGCTTTGGGCCCCAGATGTACTTTTCTTTCTTCTTGGTCAAGGAAGTCAAGGGCGCAGCAGTCCTCGAGAAATTTTCAATAAATCTCCGGTAGTATCCTGCTAACCCCAGGAAGCTACGGATTTCGGTAGGCGTCTTTGGCTCTTGCCAGTTCATGACCGCCTCTACCTTAGCGGGATCTACTTGGATACCACGCTCGCTCACAACGTGTCCTAAAAACTGGACCTCTCGTAGCCAGAATTCACATTTCGAGAATTTGGCGTAGAGTTTCTCACGCTGTAGTAATTCGAGAATGCAACGGAGGTGCTTCTCGTGGTCAGCTTGGTTCT
Organism: Helianthus annuus; assembly: GCF_002127325.2. NCBI lineage: Eukaryota > Viridiplantae > Streptophyta > Magnoliopsida > Asterales > Asteraceae > Helianthus > Helianthus annuus. The sequence continues at coordinate 192,408,176 of NC_035436.2, read as the reverse complement.
TGGAATAGATAAGGATATCGTCGATGAATACTATGACGAATTTGTCCAAGTATGGCTTGCAAACGCGATTCATGAGATCCATGAACGCAGCCGGTGCATTTGTGAGCCCAAAAGGCATCACTAGGAACTCGTAATGACCATAGCGAGTCCTAAATGCAGTCTTGTGTACATCTTCATCTCTGACCCTTAGTTGATGATAACCCGACCTCAAGTCGATCTTGGAGAAATAGCTTGCTCCTTGCAGCTGATCGAATAGATCATCGATCCTTGGTAAAGGATATCTATTCTTTATGGTAACTTTATTCAGCTCTCTGTAGTCGATGCACAACCGCATCGATCCGTCCTTCTTCTTTACAAACAGGACAGGAGCTCCCCAGGGAGATGAACTAGGTCTGATAAAACCTTTCGCCAGCAGTTCATCCAACTGGGTCCTTAGTTCTTTCATTTCCGTTGGCGCTAGTCTGTAAGGTGCTCTTGCTATCGGAGCTGCTCCAGGAATGATGCCAATTCTGAACTCCACTTGTCTATCTGGTGGCAAACCAGGTAGTTCTTCAGGAAAAACCTCGGGGTATTCAGAAATGACAGGAAGATCCTCGATCTTCGGCTTTGGTTCTTCAATTATCACCTGAGCCATGTAAATTACACAGCCTCTGTTCAAACACCTTGAAGCTTTCAGCATAGATACGTCTTCGGGCAATCCGTAATGCGTATCACCTCGAATGGTAAGAGATTCACCACTCGGAGTTTTTAAAACTATTTGTCTCTTGCTGCAAATGATTTGGGCCTGGTTATGGGATAACCAGTCCATGCCTAGCACAATGTCAAAACCCGCTAATTTGAAAGGAAGTAGAGATAAAGGAAAAGAATGGTTCCTAATGGATATTTCACATCCTTCTAGAACAGTAGAGACGGTTTCTATCGTGCCGTCTGCTAACTCTACCTCGTATTTCACGTCAAGGGTTTTGATTGGCATATTTAGTAGTTGACAAAATTTCTGGTCTACAAAGGATTTATCAGCGCCAGAATCGAACAGTACTCTTGCAAATATATTATTTACGAGAAAAGTACCTGTAAGCACATTGTCGTCCTTAACCGCTTCCTTTGCATCCAAGCGAAAAACTCTCGCATTCGACTTCTTCGTCTCTTCCGCCTTCTTGGCATACTTCGGGCAATTACTCTTTATGTGCCCCTTTTCATTACAATTATAGCAGGTTGCGTCCTTTATCTTTTTGCACTCCACTGTCTTATGATCCTTGGACTTGCATAGCCCACAGGATGGAGTCTTTTGTTGCGACTGTGAACCAGACGCAAACCTACACTTCCCGGAGTGAGGTTTCTTACAGACCTTGCAGTGAGGTCTTCCATCAGCTTGCCCCTCCTTCTTTGCCTCCGACCCTCTCTTGCCCTCACCGTTTCCACGGTGCTTTTTCCCAGACTTTCGTGAGGTATCATCCTCACGTTTTCGCTTTTCAGCCTCCTTGTTCCTTTGTGCCCTCAGACGGACAGCATCAAGTGTAAGAGACAAGGAGAGGTCAGTAACTGACCTGAAGGTCGTCGGCCTAGAGGCCTTTACGCTGGCCTTGATCGCCGGCTCTAAGCCCCCAATGAAACGGGCAATCCTTCTAGGTTCTGGTGTCACAAGATATGGCACCAGGCATGACATAGTGTTAAAACTTGTCAGATAAGCTTGACAATCCAGGTTTGTCATCACTAGTGAGACAAAATCAGCCTCAATCTTCTCAACCTCGTGCTGAGGGCAGTAGTTTTCTTTTATGAGGGCAATAAACTCCCCCCATGACATCTTGTATAAGGCAGACTTTCCTGAAGCCTGTACCAGAGCTCTCCACCACGCCAGGGCCTCGCCCTTGAATGACTGGGACACAAACTTAACCACGTCCCTCTCAGCGCACCCGCTGATGTCCACTATCGTGTCCATCTCGTCTAGCCAGGTGATACAGTCAACTGCACCTTTCTCCCCTGTAAATTCACGGGGTTTACATGATACAAAGTATTTGTAGGTGCAACCCTTAGCACTGGACGCATCAGTATATTCTCGATCGCGATGAACGCTGTGCTCAGTAGACGAATGCTTGTCGTCATCTTTCTTGGGTTCACAGGGTGGTTTGGAGTGTGTCTTTGGTTTAGAGGGTGGTTTTGACACAGTTCTGCCTTGAGACTCAGTATTTTGACGATCAATAGCTGCCTGGACAGCATTGTTGATCAGAGCCTTCAGTTGTGCGCCTGTCAAATGCACTGACGCATTGTCATAGTCATCTTCGTTTGTGTGGCTGTTCTCTCCATTGGGATCCGCCATTGTAACTTGAATCTGTTACAGAAGATAACAATATTTTAATTTAGGAGATTATTATATGATTGTCTTTTATGACAATTTGTCAACCATGGTACAGAGACCATATTTGGTTAACTTTTTATTTCATTAAATATTAGGATTTGAATATATCCTATTTTAACTATATAAATAGTATTGGCGGCATAAAGCCTAATCATGATGATGTTTTATAATGTTAGCCGAGATTTCAGAGAATCAAAGGCATAGAGAGTTGAACCGTAGTTCTTTTATCTCTTTCTGACAGAGAGTCATAGACTACCACTGCCTTTTGTCTTTATAAGACAATTATTATGGCCCATAGGCACTACACCTCTATTGGATGTCTTAATATGGTTGGCCCGTAGGCACTACATCACTAATGGATGTTTTAATAATATTGGCCCGTAGGCACTACATCACTAATGGATGTTTTAATAATACTGGCCCGTAGGCACTACATCACTAATGGATGTTTTAATAATTCTGGCCCGTAGGCACTGCATCACTAATGGATGTTTTAATAATTCTGGCCCGTAGGCACTGCATCACTAATGGATGTTTTAATAATTCTGGCCCGTAGGCATTGCATCACTAATGGATGTTTTAATAATACTGGCCCGTAGGCACTGCATCACTAATGGATGTCTTTATAATATTGATCACCTTCATTGGTGATTTAACCCACGATTTATATATCATTTAGTTGGGTTTTGAAATCCTTAAAGGATTATTGTATAAGAATGACGTGCGTGATTATAACGAATCACATCTGCCATGAATGTTAACATGCGTACAGAGGTTAACAGGGAATCAGAATCTTTTCAGTTAGGTCGTACCATCTTGACTAGATCTTTAACAGACCCCAAGCTAGGTTTCACCTTTTAAGATTCTTTATTTAGGCAGATCAATACAAAAGGAATGGTTTTGATTTATTTTATATATATTAAAACAAAACTCATAACATACATTCCAAAATCTCAAATACAATTACATATTGCCCTAAACGGGTCTTTCAAATAGTACATACCTCCATAGAGGTTTTTAAAATAAGTGACAAGTCCACGCGGGGACTAATACAAGATAGGTGTCCGTGCAAGGACGAAAGATAAGTCCACATAAGGACTGAAATATGATAAGTTGTCCACACAGGGACTTATTTCAAAATAGAAATTACATTAGTACAACTATTAAGGGCTAATGGTCACGTTTCTTCTTTTTGCCTTTTAGTAGGTTAGCCAAGCCCTTGAGAAATCCTCGGTGGCTTTTCTTCTCTTCCTCGAACTCTCTTTCCACACGATCTAGTCGATGGAGTATTTCTTCCTGTTCAGGAGGAGAGAATCGTGGTTGTGGCGCTTGATGCGGAACGGGAGGTCTGGGAGGTATTGGATACCCATGAGCCGAGTAGTCCGGTGGTCCCATGTTTCCATGTGCTCCGTCAGGGTAGCGCGCATTATATCTAGCCGACACCACATATGGGTCGCGCTCATAGCCGTAGTTGTATTGTGCTTGTGACGGTTCGAACGGATTGTAAGCCGTTGGACCCGTATAAGCTGGTATGGGTTGGTCATACCCAAATGGTGGCGAATTTCGTGCAGTAGGTGCGGAGTTCGCCTCCTGTATAGGACTTGAAGGTCCTTCTTCTTGTAGCGGCGGATAGTGGCTACTACTAGAATGTCGAGGAGTGCTGAAGTGGATACCTCTTCCTCCTCGTGTAGACATACGAGCATTTGTCCTCCTACGCCTTGGCGGATCAGGTATTACTGGTTGTGCCGGTGGCGGAGGTGGTGGCGTAACTGCCTCAAAGCGTGAATCCTCAGAGGGATCCTGTGGATGTCTCGGTTGTTGAGATGTCTGTCGAGATGGCGTGTTGTACCACTCATGTCGGTCAAACAAGGCCATAAAGCTGTCTGGGCCTTGATACTGCGGACCATGATATGAAGATCCATCAGATACTTCTATCGGATGCGTGGGCGTACCACGAGCTGGTTCAGTTGGATCCTCATCTTCCTCCATGGGATCTTCAGAAAAATGGTCTTGTGGCCCTAGTGGAACAAAACCTGAAGGTTCCTGTATGTAGTCAGCCGGATTAAACTGAGCTACGTAGTATGGAGTAGGGTCGTCATAATTCCGGTGCGAAACCGAACGTTGTAGAGGTATGAAGGAAGGTTGTGGGTTGTTGGGATCATTTTCTGAATTTGGTCCAAAGGAGTGCCGGTAGGATGGCGTCGAGCTGTGCGAAGTGGAATGCCTCGCGGGTTCGTAAAGATCTCTTCGTCGTTGTGGCTCTTCGCTTCGTGTCATCGAGGGATGTCTTGTACCAGACGGTCCGGCTTCTTGATCGTGATGTGTCACGATTTCTCCTCGGCCTCTACGTCCCCTTCCTCTTCCTCGGAATATAACAGGTGGCATTTTCCTGCTCCAAAACTTATAAAAAATCAAATCGAAAATAAAGACAAAAAAGGAATAATAATCCGAATTTGTCCTAAGTTCTTGTCTAGACTCAAGTATGTGCAATTGTGTCACTGAGATTAAACACAATAGGGTAGTGTTTAATTCACTCAATGTTGGCTCTGATACCAACCTGTCACACCCCGATTTCCACGTGTCTCACCGGTGGGCCCGGTGGGGGATTACCGTGACGATGTTGGCAACAATATAGTCAAACCACACAATTATATAATGCACAGCGGAAGCATAAGATAAATATATAGATTTCAACCTCTGATCGTAATATCAAAATGTATTACAGGGGTTGAATATATCCACAGTGGATCGTAAATAAAGGTAAAGTAATGTTCCATCAGATACTGCAATCAAGCTTGCGAGGCTTATCCCGACGCTAGGGAGCTAATACCAGCCAATTACGTTTAGGTACCTGCACTTAATCTTTTTGGGGAAAATACGTCAGTTTACACTGGTAAATACATTCAACTGACACATTTGAAAATGTTTATTAAAATTGATTTGAATGCACAAGGCACAAACTTTTTTATAACTTGGGAAAATTCATAATGATCTTGTGAACGTTTTACATGTTCTTTTATGCGTTCAGTAGCCCGGGTCGTGGCGGGTTAAAGATTTATAGACACACCACGTTTGCGTAAAACCGTAGTACAAAAACCAACGGCTACGTCTTTTAATTTTAATGTCGACACTTTATACCGGGTGTACGCCTACACCGGGATGTCGATGGTCGTGGCCATTTCGTAAAATGATGCCAAGGATATCCGGGACAACGGTCATTAAACCCCCCAAAGGCTTATAAGCAACAAAACTGTTTAAATGAGCCAATCATATTTAATCAATTAACCACCTAAGCGATGGAATTATATAATGCTCAATCAAGCGGTATTAATATACCGTAACCCAAGCCCATATAGGGGAAATAAGTTAAAGTATTTACCTTTGCAAGTATTAATCCTTAATTTAGATCAAGTCACCGATAGCTTTTACTGGGGCTCCTAATCTGGAACGAAGGTTTTAATTAACCTCTTAGAATCCTAACGGTCCTTGTATTAGCCGTAGCTCAAACCGGTTGATTCCGATATATAGATATGGTTAATTCGCACGAAAAGGCGAAAACCGAGAATGGAGTATGATTTGGACCCAACAAGTTCAGTGACTTGTTTTATATGGGTTTATAGTTCATACTCTGGATTTTAGGGGTTCAAATAATATAATTTGACCCATATCGGCTATTGCACGAAAACTAGTTCCATGAGCCGTACCGTGTGCGCAAATAGGCGAAACGGTTAACCATAAGTGACCTACGCTTATTTCCTAAGTCAATATGCCTTAAAAGTATTTTGGTATCAGTAGGATACCTTCCGTAATGCCCGTAACGAGTTTAAGTTTATATTATGCCCCGTAGGGGCTTTTCGGTCATTTTAAAGATTTTAAAAGGGCTTTTCGAGTTCTACAGGAAATCTGAGTTTCCCGAACAGCTTATAAAGCTTAAAATACTTTATTTATTATTTAAAATTAGTGGCAACTGGAATCGGGTCAAAAGACCTTGTAGAACTCCCGTTTTGGCCAAAAAGGGCATATTCGGTATTTACCGAACCGTAGCCATAACCGCAGGTTATGAGCAAGGTAAAAATTATTAAAAATCTTTAAAATTCCCAAAATATTATTTTACCACAGTGGGTAAATGTTTTGGTGACGAAAACTTGGGTTAGATGGGCGTTATGCTAATTGCGCCGTTAATTACAAAACTTTCTTAAAAGTGCGCCTTTTAGCATAACTCTCATTCTAGGCCTCGGATTGACGTGAAACTTTAAGGACATGCTTATAATTTAACAAGCAAGGTTTTGGTCCGTTCACGTGTCCGAAATACTCGTTTTAATTTTAAAAGGCCGTTACGGTCAACTTTTAGGCGAATGACGGAATTGCGTAAAAGACTCGGATAACTCATGAACCGACCACAGAGGCGTATACCAACATGTGACCTGGTCCTAAGAGAGTCCTAAGGTATATTTATACCTCACTAAAACGGGTCAGAACTGAAGTCAAAGCAAAAGTCAAACTTTTGCGACTTTCGGCTCCGAACCGGTTCAATATAGTAAATGATCGATTCAAACGAGCGCAAACATGTTTATATACTTATCATCATGTTTTATGATTGTCAAAACAGGTTCCATAACATATACATTACAGATTATGCATAAATCGCTAAAATAGCTTTCTGTTGACTTTTTAACCGCACGTTTGACTCGACATTTGACATAGTTAGAGTGGTGATCAGGGGGAACCATTTTAGAGGTTTATTACCCACGTAAATACCAACTCATAACCACTTTTGATTCGTCATAAGACTGAACCATTACTGATTTATTGTAAAGTCAAACCGTAGTTACGACGGTTTGGTTTTTAGCTAAAAACTAAGCATAAACTGAACTATGGATGATCAAGGTAACTTACAGAAGTTAGTACTTGAATATGGAGCAGAGAAGAAACACTTGGGAGCCTTTAGAATGATCAGAAAGGTGAGTTTGAGTTGTTGTGAATGTTATGCACACAAAGGTGCTATTTATAGCCAACAACAAGCCCCTATGATCATTACAACTACCACAATAGTCCAGAGATGATGGGTAGGTGTCCTAGAGGTGTATGGGTCGAGTAGGGGGCGCCCATGCTCCATTAATTGGTGTTTGATCGTTCAAAAGCTCCAAAAGGCAAGAAACTACAAAGTTTCTGCATCTGGGCACTTTACGCGGCCCGCATGGGAGTTCCCATGCATTTTAATGCGGGTCGCCTAAAGATTAAGAAACCAGGCGAGTTAGTGAGGAGGCTCGCGGCCCGCCTCAACTTATGTCTAAACCTTACGCGGGTCGCGAGAGGTTATATTTTCTGAATTTCTCAAATCTTTTATAATGATTACAGAATCTGGCCATTAATAACGAAATCTTTCGTAATGATTCGCCTGACCTTTCGGTTTTGAAGGGGTAACTTTGCGGTTTGGCCCTCGGTTATTTACCGATAAGGGCCCCGTGTTATTTACCCGCATTATAAAGTCCCCGGTTTATTTATTTAATTATTCTGAAAGCCTTAACTTTCACTATTGACGCTTTTAACCCTTCTTCTACGAATTCGATCGTAACTTTCTCGTTTCATAGCGAAACTTCGCGAAATTCGTATATATTATTTTAGTGAGGGTATAATACCGTTACAAAGTCTTTGGAACGTTAAAGGGTCACTCAGAGGTATTATTAAACATGTTGACACAGTTAACCCCTGTAGTTTGTAATCTCTCACTTTCTTCCGCGTTTTGTTTTTGTACGATCTATAATTTATTCGTTTGAAGGTTTAAGCATTATTTAGGGATACTATACAGTATATTTACCCTTGTTGACATTTATAACCCTCGAATTTATATACTTTCAAGGTTTGTCAAAATTAGTCCTTTATTTATTATAGATGCCACGTGTAAACAAATGACACGTGTTAACACACCATTGGACACAAAAATTCGAGGTGTTACATATCTTATGAGCCGCCGTACCTTATGAGCACTGATTTGATGAGGGGTTAGGTTTCTAAGGTGGCGGTGGTGGGGTTTCGATGGTGGCGGAGGTTGGGTTTCAATGGTGGGGGCTATGTGATGATGATCGGTGGGTGGATACAGATTGTTGTGATGGTAGATGTGGTGGTCGCCGGAGGTTTCGGGTGGTTGTGGTAGTGGGCGGTGGGAGGTGTTGGGTGGATAAAGCCGTGAAGGCTGTTGTGGTGTGGGAGATATAAATGTTTTAAGTATTTTTCTTTATATATTTATAAATTAACTTTTTAAATTTTCTTTTCTTTTATAAAAGACGAAAATAACCTTGGGTAACCAGATTTAACAAGAAAAATTAACTAGATTAGGGTCAAATGACGTACCGTGAAAGATTTTGAAACATTTAGTACAAAAGTTGTCAATTTTAAAGGCAAATGACAACGCCTGAAATTTGGCATAAACATAATGGACAAAACTTGCAATTTACTCAACAATCAATCTAAGGGAACGACATAACAAATGGTGTGTGCTTAAAAATAAACTAATTTATGAACATGTTACACCATTTCATAAAAACAATTAGCCTAAGAGAACAACATAACACATGGTGCTTTACGATAGATGGTTATGTAACTGTCACATTTTCTCTCTTTTACTACCATGATTATGTCCAATGCATTATGTACATGTTACAAGTGAATGATTCGATTCTCGCAGCTTTCAACATATTATTGGTTCTGAAAAGAACAAGTCCCCTTAACAATAAACTAATTTATGAACATGTTACTCTATTTCAAAAAAAAAAAACAACCAATCACTGTTTTGAAATTACGTTGGTTGTGGAACCGATGACGTTGACAGTTAGTAGCTAACCCTAGCGGTTGATGAGATGAACAAGTCACACTCTGTCTTCCACGTTGTCCCGAAGCAAGCTACAATCACTATAAACACGTTAGATGACCCAGGTGTTTGAAGTTTCATACTCTAGCACTCAAATCAATCGGTCACACTTTGTCTTCCAGATCGTCCCGAAGCAAGCTACAACCACCATAAACACGTTAGATGACCCAAGTGCTTGAAGTTTCATACTCTAGCACTCAAATTAATCGAATCCACATTGTGAAATCGTAAATGTGTATCATATGTGTACGTGCATAGTAGTAACAATACAGAGAGAGTTTGAGAAAAAAACGACATGGCAATTGTTGAGGAAGACCATTTTGACTTATATAGGTGGATGGGGAGTTATCCCAAACGGACCATTTTGGCTTGTCATGTTTTTATGGCTTGAGCTATTTTGAGAAATTTTTAAATGACTAAAACCTCGGCTCAAGTTTGCTTCGATATCGCTTAAATGAGCTAAAGTGTAACACCACGTAAAAACGTGTCCAGTTATATATAGACACGTGTCCCGAACTTTAAGCAAGTGTATTCTCGTGAAGGACTTAAAAGGTCAACATGCCTAAACTTGAGCCTCTGATTGACACTTCGTGGGAGATTTGTTCTTAATCGAAAGGTTAATTGAATACAAGAAGCCATTTCGTGTATACATATGAAAAATAAGGCTACGGGAATTAAACATGTCAACATGTTAAGTTTACCTCTGAATGACCTTTATGAACAATTCCCTAAAGCTTTATAAATTATATTGACACGTTGATAAATGGCTATTAGGGAGGTTAAACCTCGGCTACTAATAATAGTTCATAATTCAATTCAAGAATTTGAAGTTCATACAAAAAGCCGACAAACCTTCATGTTTGGACAACTTCTTTAAATACAAGTGATGCGTGTGTAGTGTAATATATTTTTAATGTATAATTAAGCCCTTTTTTACACCTTTAGCCAAGTTTTAAATTTATAAAACACGATATTCACTAACACTAAACACACATATGGGCAAGTGCACCCATCGTGGACGTAGTATAGTGTTGGTAAGATACCGAGGTCGTCCAAGGACACAAGAGCTTTTAGTACCGGTTTATCCTCAACGTCTAATCAAATCAAAAAGTTAGAAAAATGTTTTTAAACTAAGAAAATAAAAACCAAGTAAATGCTGAAAAATAAAAATAAAATAAAAACAGATAGACAAGATGAATCACTTGGATCCGACTCGTGTATTAGTATAACCTTTGATTATTTTCGCACTTTTGCACTTGTTTAAGAGATTATCTTAGTTATTGTAGTAGGCCCCTCTTTTGAAGGCGACGTTACCCTCAACCCAGTAGTTTGAGTCAGCAAGGATACAATCCTAAAGGGTTGGATTATTGGAAGATAATGAATTAAGTTATTAATGCAAATTATGGTAGGCCCCGCTTTTGGCGGTGACGTTACCCTCGGCTAAGTAGTCTGAGTCAGCAGGGATACAGTCCTAAATAGCCGGGTTATAGTATTAATAGTAGTTAACTTATGAGGGGGTCAAAGAGTTTGGATCCCCGCCATCCAATACCTATGGGCATTGAAGGAGATCCTACTAAATTTGACCCAGGTCCCTTGCAGGACCTCTAAACGCTGAACAAGGGCAAGACCCTTACCAAACCGTTCCCTTAACCCCCGACCAGGTAGCCAACATACCTCCATATAGACCGTGGAGATACGAATGGTGAAAATCTTTTATTTTATATAGACAGTAAAATAATGCCAAGACACCACGGACAAACGATAAGGAAAGATCACCTTCAACATAAGCAACTAGTTATTAAAGTCATTAATACAAAACCAAATAAAAAGTGCAAAAGATTAAAAATAAAAAGTATTATACTAAACACTTGTCTTCACCAAGTGATGTAAGAGACTTAGGCAAACATGGCCTTGATTGTCAAGAACTCTTACTATCAATCTTGGATCCCGAGACGACTCACACACTCTACGATGGACAATGGATGATGGTGGTGGATGATGGTGTTATGGTGGTGGTGGGTGGTGGATGAAGTGTGAGAGAGGTGGTGTGCCAATGGATGGATTGGAATGAAACCAAGCACTCCTATTTATAGGCTGAACAGAAGGCTGGGCACGGCTCCGTGTCCGCTGGACACGCCCCCGTGCCCGTCTGACACTATCTCTCTTCATTAATTGTAATTCGCAATTACAATTAATGCGCCTGCTATACTTTCGCCACGCCCCCGTGCTCACTAGACACGGCCCCGTGGTGGGCAATAGAAGCTTCTACAGGTTTGTCTTTTCTGCTGCTTCTTGGGCACGGCCCCGTGCTGGCTGAGCACGAGGCGTGTTCAGGCTTCTGTTTTCTCTTCTTTGCTTGGGGAGATGCCGTTGAGGGTTCGGGCAGTCTACTTTTATTCCTTTTCTTGTATTTATGTTAGAATTAGCTGTCTTTTTGCTTCTTTTGTGAATTTGAGCTCATTTCATCCTGAAAATACAAAAGGAAGACAAAAACACTCTTTTTCCAACATTAGTACTTAAAAAGGGTTAGTTTTATGCCTTAATTGATGTCATTTATATGTTGCATTTTACACATATCAAATACCCCCACACTTGAACTTTTGTTTGTCCTCAAGCAAAACTCTTTAAATGTGGCTTACACTCCCAAATGGAATGGGTAGAAGAGAAGGTTTTTGGCTTGTCATAGAGTGTCGGGAATCCAAGATCTTTTTGGGTTTTATTTTTATTTATTTACAATCCTATTCGTTATGATTTATTTAGAACGCTTCATAGGATAAATTACTTATTTGGGCATAACATGCCTTTTTAAAATTCCATTTATATACAAGTTCACATACCTCACGGGAGAAATCACTCAACACTCGGCCGAAGGTGTATTTTTTTTAGTGAATCACTCGAGAGCGGCATGGAACTTACGCCTTCCATAGGCTTGCCAAGCAATCAATCCTCCTCCTTTTTAACTTTTATACCTTTGTAAAATATCAAGAGGACTTTTTTTTGGGTGAAGGGTTAGGCTTGGGCTAAAGGTAGGTGGTTGGGTTAGTGATTAGTAAAAGGGCGAAAAGCGTAAAAAGCGTCGGTTTTCGTAACACACTTTTGTTTTTAGTGACTTTTTATTTTGAAGTATTTCTCCAAACAAGCTTTTGTTTGTATACCTTGTTTGTTTTTAACTTCATCATATTTTTTTTAGTCACATAAAAGATCGAGCTTGCGAAAAACCGAGCTTGTTACTAAAATAAAGGGTGAAAAAATAAAAAGGGTTTTTGGTGGGTAAAAAGGGTTTAGGGTAAAGAAACGAAAGGTTTAGGCTCAAAGGGGTTAACTAGGGGGATTTTTGGGTAGGTGGTAAAAAAAATGAAAAATAATGGTGTAGAAAGAAAAATGGTTAGTCCTAATGCCTCCATCATTTACTTACTTGGGTTTAAGTTGGTAAGGACCGGGAATGAATCGTCGTGGCAAGTTCTAGAGTTGTAAGAACCAATCGGCTATTCACACAAGAAACGAAAAATGAGCATTTAGTCTAAAGATGTAAATTTGTATGCTCAATAAAGGCTCAAAACTCACTTTTGTGGGAATGGGTTTTTAATGTGATCAAGTATATATAATAATTTTAACTAGACTTGTTATGCCGTTTCATAATTTTCTTATGTTGGTTCTTGTTATCACGACGCTTTCGGTTGTAAATTTTATAAAAATATAACCTTATTAATCTTGTGATTCCTAACTTAAACTTTAGACAAGTAAAAAAAATGAAAAAAATTTTTGTAAAAAATTTGGGGTGTTTAGCGGTTCCAATAGAGTTTTGTGTAAGGCTTGTTGTTAGGACTTGCAAAATTTCAAAGTGTTAGCTTCCCCCCCACACTTAAATTACACATTGTCCTCAATGTGTCCCAAAAATAAATTTTTAGGTTGATTGGATGTGCAATGTGGTGTTAAAAAGCAAAGATTCATGTTACTGACAGTCTGGACACGGCCCCGTGTTCAGGTGCCAGTAACAGAAATTAAAGAAATGAGACAGAAGCCTGGACACGGGGGCGTGTCTGGTGAACACGGCCCGTGTCCAGTTACCTGAACTGGGCGTTTTTTCTGCAGGTGGTTCAGCACGGGGCCGTGTTGGTTGAGCACGGCCCGTGTTGAGCCTTCTGTAATGGAGATTTGTGTCGGGTTGCTTCGTTCTTTGTGCATGAGGCCATTTTTCTCATTCCCTTTTTCATCCATTACCACTATGAGTGTGTTTTATTTATTATAAACCATCAAACCTTAGAAACCATCAATTCATTGCAAACATAGAGAAATACATATAGTTTCTAAAAACTTAAATAAATAACTAGGGGGATACACAAGGTTATCATAAAGGGTTCTACTTATTTAAGAAAATTTCGGGAATAGTTTCCCGATGTAGTAAGACCTTTAGCCAATGGTTCCTCGGTTATTGTTCAAAGCCACTCTTCTATCTCCCTTGGAAGGAAGAAAGCGGCTTCATTTTCCTCAGCGGCTTGAGGAGGAACATTCACCGGGACTCCTTGCACCACCCTTTGCTGAGGTACTTGGTGCATGGCATACCATTCGGCCGGAATGATGACCTCGGGCACTACATTCCACGCTCTTTGGGTTATTACGGGAACCAAAGGCGGGGAAGCGAGAAGGTTTAACCTCTGGTGCAGGAGGTTCACTTCTCGAAGACAGCCTTCCAACCCCACCGTCAGGTGGTTAATACGGTCCACTAACGCTTCTTCTACTCCCGTCATTTCGTCTATGGCCTCCCTTATGGCGTAAACGTAGTTCACTAGGGAGTCTTCTGCTGTGGACGACCTTCTCCCATTTCGGTTACTTCTTGAAGATGATCCGCTAGTTCTGCTGGCCATTTTCTGTGAAAGAAACCGAAGACAGCTAAATTTTTGCAAAACAGTACCTCGAACACGACCCCGTGCTCGCTGGGCACGGCCCCGTGTTCAGTTGTCTGCATGATTTTTGGCTAAGGATTCTTGGGGTTTTAAATTATTTTCATAATTTTTAACTGTGGTTTAAGCTTATATAATTTAAAACAAAGTTATACAACTAACTTCAAACAAGAATCCGTAGCAAATAATCTTACAAACTCTACATAGAAGGTTGGAATCATAGAGTTTCCAAGCTTCTATGGAGGAGATGTTGAAAAAATTTTGAAAGAAGGGGAAATGAACAAAAGTGGAAGGGACAAGATGGTCCTTGGGAACCTTCTTTTAGCACTTACCTAGGATGGTATATGTGAAGATCCCAGGAATCTCTGTCTAGTGAAGTGGTCAAAAATGAGCAGGAATCAGGCTGCATTTAAAGAAAACGACAGCACGCTGCACACGGCTCCGTGTCCGCTGGACACGGCCCCGTGTGCAGAGAAAATCCTGACACATTTTGTCCGTATTCTGACAAAATCAGCAGAGAATCTTCTGGGTGGGCACGGGGGCGTGTTGACCGGACACGGCCCCGTGTCTGGAGACTGTCTTATGTAGTTTTGTTGTCCTTAAGGATTTTATTCATATCGGGTGGTTCTTTACTGGATGGAACAACCCCAAAGTGCCTAAGATACCTTAATTGTCCTATACTAAGGCGAGAACGCAAGAGGTTGTCGGTGAGGGTAATTCCTATTTTTATTCTAGGTGGACAAGTCCAACCCTTTCCCGGGCTCTCGTTAAAGAAGGTGTATGCCGAATCGCTCAGGTCTATGTATGCACCGAACGAAGTCGATGGAGAGTCCTTTACGGCACAATCGGCACAGGGACGACTATCGTCCAAGTCTTTTCTAGGTATGAAGGTATTTTCGGGAGCAACGAGGTTGTCGGAATGCGGTTCCAACATTTCCTCATGGTCATCGTCTTGGGACGGATCAATAAAATCCTTCCTAAGTTCTTTTGACCAATTTAGAATTAGTTCTTCTAGTTGAAATAACTCGTCAAGGAGCATTTCCCCTAGAATATCTGGCTGGGCGCATTCGAGGGAGAGATAGTGCTTATTTTTACTTTCGTCCCTCTTAAGGTTATAAGGAATCGGTGGGTCTATATAGTGGGGCCTATAATTTAGAAAATAACATTTTAATTCTTCATGTTCGCCTCCACATAATTGACACCACATACCATAAGAGTGCCGAAAGTAAAAAGAATTACTATCACTCATGTTAGTGTCAGAAATTACCAACCGCCGGGGTCTAACGGTTCTGTTTTCAGTAAGAGAATCTTGGGCACGGGGGCGTGTTGAGTGGACACGGCCCCGTGTTCAGCTTACTGTCTGACTTAAAACAGGATTGCCAGTTCCAATGATTGAGCACGGGGACGTGTTCAGCGGGCACGGCCCGTGCTGAGCTCTGCAGAAGCTGAAAAACTAAGAAAATCCTAAAAATTAAAAAGAAAAATAAAAGTATGATTAGGCCGTTGATTCCCAACTTTCTTAAAATCCTTGTGTCCCCGGCAACGGCGCCAAAAACTTGATGCGTGTGTAGTGTAATATATTTTTAATGTATAATTAAGCCCTTTTTTACACCTTTAGCCAAGTTTTAAATTTATAAAACACGATATTCACTAACACTAAACACACATATGGGCAAGTGCACCCATCGTGGACGTAGTATAGTGTTGGTAAGATACCGAGGTCGTCCAAGGACACAAGAGCTTTTAGTACCGGTTTATCCTCAACGTCTAATCAAATCAAAAAGTTAGAAAAATGTTTTTAAACTAAGAAAATAAAAACTAAGTAAATGCTGAAAAATAAAAATAAAATAAAAACAGATAGACAAGATGAATCACTTGGATCCGACTCGTGTATTAGTATAACCTTTGATTATTTTCGCACTTTTGCGAAAGGTTAATTGAATACAAGAAGCCATTTCGTGTATACATATGAAAAATAAGGCTACGGGAATTAAACATGTCAACATGTTAAGTTTACCTCTGAATGACCTTTATGAATAATTCCCTAAAGCTTTGTAAATTATATTGACACGTTGATAAATGGCTATTAGGGAGGTTAAACCTCGGCTACTAATAATAGTTCATAATTCAATTCAAGAATTTGAAGTTCATACAAAAAGCCGACAAACCTTCATGTTTGGACAACTTCTTTAAATACAAGGAAACACAATTGCATGGCATTGTTATTGGGCATTCAGAACTGGTCATATGGACTATTGTACTGAATTATGGGTCAAGATTCGGACAATAGAAATGCATGGTGAAGTGTATAAAAGTTATAAAATTTTTGTCCTCTGATCAACGGTTACGGACCGTATGGCCCTAGGCTTACGGTTCGTAAGGTGGTAACTGGGCGTTGTAAATTAAGTTCGGTTACGGACCGCATGGATTGAGGTTTACGGTCCGTAAGATTCGAATACGGTCCGCAAGATGTCTAGCTTACGGTCCGTAAGATCGTCGCTTGGCAGAAATTATGGACAGATGTATGTTAAGCTGTTAAACCGACTCTAACATATAATTTCCGAAACCTTGGACTCTTGGATGGTTTTTATAAACCACTAGGACACCTGGAGTGATCCTAGGGCCTCCAACAACAGCTGCAATGATCTTGGAACTTAGAATTTCACTATATAAGGAGCTTTAGTATTGAGTTCATGAACACTTCATTTGTAATCAATCTCAAATCAACTCCTGGAGCATTGCAAGGACTTGGAGAAGACTTTCAAGGGTAGAAAAGACTGCTAGGACCTTAAGTAAGCTTCTAATTACTTATTTAGTTGCTTAATTTAGATTAATTGCTTTAAAGTCAAACTTTTAGTAGTTTCAGTTTGACTTTCATTTTAATTACATGTGGCTTAACCACTAATCAAATTGAAAGTGGTTATGAAACCACATTAGTATAGGTGATTAACCCCTGAAAGGGTGTCTCCTAATTTTCTCGTTTGACTAATTAATTGTCGGGTCAAAGTAGTTTGACAAAAAGTCAAACTGGACAGAATTGACAAAAATGATTCAAATTAATAAACCTGAAGTTCTAAATTATATTATAACATTCTAATAACTCGGTAATGACTATATAAACATGTTTTATCAGTCCTAATCCGACAATTAATCGTCTAAGGGCAGATTATAACCGAAAGTCGCAAAAGCTTGACTTTTGCTATGACTTTCAATTCTGACCCATTCAAGCTTATTTCTTCCAGGTTTTAAGCTTCCATTAGGACCATAATACATTGTAGTATAACTCTCTGAAGTTATATTGCATGGTGCCTAATCGTTTGTAATTTATACTCTTGATCGTAATTATGCTCATTAATGCCTAAAACGCCCTTTTTGCATAAAACCGAGATTTTTAGTAATATGAATGAACTAAAACCTTTGCTACTAATATTTAGACATGCCCCGAAAGTTTGACATCAGTTTGAGGTCTAGAGTGAGAGTTATGCTAAATATCGTAATTGAAGAACTACTTAGTAAGTAAAAAGCGTATTTAGCATTAGGTCCATCTAGACCCAATTTTTGACACCAATCTTTTTACCTACTGATGTTAAATATTAATTTGGGAATTTTGAAGATTTTTATTTATTTTTAAACTGAACTTAACATAAGATTATAGCCTAATTCCGGTAATTACCGATTTTGCCCTTTTCATGTATAAATTGAGTTTCACATAATATTTTGAAGCCAAACTTTTTGCCACTTATCCTAAATGATAAATGTATTATTTTGAACCTTATAAACTAACCAAAATATCAGATTTCTTATTTTTACCATAATAGCCCTTTAAATCATATATTTAGCGTTTTTAGCACCTAGTATGGGTCAAAACTATATTTATCATTTAAAACCCCTAACTTACTGATGTTTTAAGTTAATTTACATAATATTACAGTAAGTTAAAGTTTTAAACTCAGGAACCTAATTTTTAGCTTTTAAAAGTCTATGTAAAATTACCAAAATGCCCTTATGGGACTTATTTTGGTCTAATTTGCTTTTGGGCATAAATGTTGATATACTACTGTTATATTAACATATTTTGAGCATAATAATGATTAAGACCTGTTTATAGCTTGTCCGGTGACCCGTTACGCATTTATGCGTTCGGATCGGTTTACGTGACTAGTTTACGTAAAATAACCGAAACGGGCTTAACCTTGTCATTAAAACCTCATTCTCCAGAATGTGTTTAGTTTACACATATTACACAAGTATTCAAGCTTGTCGGGTCTAAATCACATTCTATCCCGGTTTCCGTTTAATCTACCGGTTAGGTCCGTAAGGTTTCTTTCTAGCTAGTCGGTCTAAGTCTTTGACTTAAGTAAAGACCCGTTAGCATCCTAATAGATAATTAAACCTTCTATACAGATTTATAGATTCCGGTAAAAAGTATCTTTCAAGAACTTTAGGAATTTACTGCTACATCAGGTAAATACTTTTAACTTATTTTCCCTATACGGGCTTGGGATACGGTATATTAATACCGCTTGGTCGGGTATGGGATTATTATGTCGGATTGTGATTTAATAAATCCGCATAACCCGTTTTAATCTGTATTGTTTGATAACATAAACATTTGGGGGTTAACGACCGTGTCCTGGATATCCTTGGCTCATTTAAGTTATTAATGGCCACGACCTATGCACGGGGTGCAGGCATGCACCTGACAGATGCAAATGCTAAATATTAATTTACCCACAAGTTGGGGATAACTCCTCTGTGGGTTCTATAAGTGGTGAGTCAGTTAATCAAGTCCGGCTTATAAACCGGCCCCACATGTATGACAAACATGTAAAACTGTATAAAAGATTTTAATAAGATTGTCCCAAGTTATAAAGGATTTGTGCCTTGTGCATTTAAACCAATTTTCTTAAATGTTTTCAAAACGAGTCAGTTAAATTGTATTTACCAGTGTATACTGACGTATTTTCCTAAAGATTGCATTGACAGGTACTTATCGAAATAGGCTGGAGCTATAGGGTGTTGTAGAGGATCTTGCAAATCCCATAGATACCCGGAGTCTGTAGTTTTTGTTTCTTTGTACTTTATGATCCGCCTGTGGATCTTATTACATTCCAGTCTGTATTATTCTCGTATTCGAACATCGACAGACAGTATGGTTTGTAATAGTTTATTTACCCTGCCTTCCGCTGTGCTATATATTTGTGTATGTTGACAATGATGATATCAACGACGTCACGATACTCCCCACCGGGCCCACCGGTAATACGTGGAATTATTGGGGTGTGACAGGTTGGTATCAGAGCCAACATTGAGCGAATTAAACACTAACCTTTTATGTTTAATCTCAATGACACAATAAGCACATTCCTTAGACTCTCGAGTCTAGGCAAAAGACCTAGGGTGCATCCTTATCTTTCCTTTGCTATTATTATGTTTTGTTTTATTTTGTGTTCTTGTTTCAACAGGAAGCTTACCATCATGCCTCCAAGACTAAGAGGACGTGGCAAGGGTCCCATGCGTGGAGGACCGTCATCTGCGGGACCATCTCACAGACGCACTCCATCGGCGTCTTTTTCCACCTCTGACTCCCGCGATATGTGGGGTCAACCCTTCGAGCCGGCAAGACACTCAGTCTCGCTCAGCTCTTCGCCATCTTTTCATCCGTCTTTCGGACCATTTGCTCCAAATGAGCCCGAACACTCTCACCATTCGGACCAATCTCACCATTCGCATGAATCATACCCACCGCATAACTCTTTGCAATCTCATTCATTTCATCATTCTGAATCCCCCTACTCTCCAAGACAATTCAACCCAGCCGACTATGTGAACGACTTCCTTGGCTATAACCCATTGGGCCCTGAGGACCATTTCTCTCAGGAAATGGAAATGGATGATGACCCCGACCCGGAGATGCAAACAGGAACCCCGGGCTACCCTATCAGCATATCTAGTGGGTCTCCGTTCCAGGGATCTCCTTATCGTGGACCCGACTCCTTCCAAGAGAGGATGGCTACCTATGACTAGTCCTTTACTCCATCTTATCATAGCTCTCCGGCTCAACCACCTATAGATGATCCTCAACTTCAAGCTGTCTCACCACCACCACTCCCGGTAGAGGAGCCACCGCAGCAGCCACCACAACCACCTCCCGAGCCTCCGAGGCGAAGGAGGAACGTTCGCATGTCCGTTAGAGGAGGACCCCGTTTTAGTTCTCCTCGAGGGTCGAGTTCCTATCCCCCTATTCCAGAGGACCCTCAGATGGGTGGGCCCTCAAATGCGGCACCGGAGGCTGATCCTCCGCAAGCTTCTTATGCACCACCTATGCCGCCTGTGGGATTTTATAACCCAATTCCAACGTACCCAGGTTCTTTCGGGTACAATCCTTATGGAGACCCGTCGGGATATCCATTGGGCTATGGAACTCATGACCCATATCTTACGGCTGCGAAGTATCACCACCTTTATCCTTCTTCTTACCCTCCTATGCCTCCAACTGACTACCCAATTCAGGGTTATCAGTATCCTCCGTATCAGCCACCTCCTTCCCAGCAACTACAGCAACAAAATCAGGAAATCTTGGAGAGGTTGGACAAGGTTGAGCAGAAGACCAAGAAGAACAGGGAGAGGCATATTAGCTTCATGAAAGGCCTCGCCAACCTTATCAAGGGGAAAAAGAAATAGAGGGTTGTTTTATTTCTTGTTTATTGTAATAATGTCCCTGCGTGGACATTTGTTCGATTTCTGTATCAAGTCCCTGCGTGGACTTATTTTCATTCCTGTATACCCCTGCGCGGGTAGTTTGTCTTTTCTTAAGTCCCGTTTAGGGCGGTTGTATTCGTTTCTTCGTAATGAAGTTGTAACTTTGGTTTTAATTGTGTATTTTATTACACCATGTTATTTCCTTCCAATTTATAATTGATCTGCCAAAGAAACTCTTAGAGGTATAACCTAACCAAAGTATTAATTGGCTATGATGGTACAACCTTTTTAAGATAGTAATTCTGTGTTAACATCTGAAAATATGTTAACCTTCCTAGCCGTGCGGTACGAGAAACCACACAAGCTTCCAAAAGGTACTTTGACCCTTCCAAGTCACATAAAGTCAAAATGATCAATACGAATCCTGGATAAAAAATATCAGTGTGATGAATACACCAAGACATCCATTTGAGATGCATGCTTTAAGCAAAGGTGTAAAATGACAATGAAAGTACGATTCATAAACTTCATGTCAAAAAGCAATGAACTTGGTTCAGACCTTAAAAGATCACTGATTTTTGAGATCATTAATTAGAATCTCAACTCGTTCTTGTGAAAAGCTTTTAAGCTATTTTAATATCCTTTGAAACGAGTTTAATGATAGGTAAAATGTCTTCTATGACATTGACAGTTGTGAAATTTCTATCTTTCTCCTGTCCAATAATGTGTAGAATAACGCATTATGTAAACATTTAGTTATGTTTTGAAATGGTCTAAATGGTTTAATAATACCATGACCAATGAATCATCAATGCGATGAACTTATATGTAATTTAAATTACTATTATTGTCTATATTATAGCATTCAGAAATGGCTGGCTCCGACGAAGTAAACAGTCATCCAGCACAGGGCAATACCAGAATTAACATTACTGGTGCAGAATTACAAGCTATGATCACCGCTGCAGTCTCTCAAGCGGTTGATGCTAAGTTTAAGGAGCCAAGTATCGTTCGGTCACAAACTCACTCTAAAACTCCTTCTAAATCACACACTCATAAGAAGAGTGAGTCAGTGCATTCGTCTAACCAGGGTAGTATACCCAAAAGACAGATAGATCTTGAGCCAACCCCTAGGTACACCAAGGGTTGTACCTACAAGTATTTTGTTTCCTGTAAACCGAGGGATTTTACAGGAGAAAAAGGGGCGATAGATTGTATGAAGTGGTTAGATGAGATGGAGACGGTGATAGACATTAGCGGCTGCGCTAAGGAAGATGTAGTTATGTTCGTCTCCCAATCTTTTAAGGGCGATGCCCTTACGTGGTGGAAAGCACTTGTACAATCCACCGGGAAAATCCATTTGTATAATCTTTCCTGGGAGAAGTTTGTCGATTTGGTTAAGGACACTTATTGTCCTCAACACGAAGTAGAGCGTGTGGAGACTGATTTTCTCACTCTCGTAATGAAGGATCTAGATTGTAGATCCTATGTGACAAGTTTCAATTCCATGTCCAGGTTGGTACCATATTTAGTCACCCCTGAGCCGAAGCGCATTGCGCGTTTTATTGGTGGTTTGGCCCCTGAGATTAAGGGAAATGTGAAGGCTTCTAAGCCCACCACCTATAGTGTCACACCCTGGCTTTGCGGAAGCGTGGTTAATTTGGTGTGACTTCTTAATACCATAGCTTAACCATAACAAGCTATATGAATTTAAAATCATGCAAAGTCATCCATTGAAAATAAAATTGTCAAACATTGTCTAAATGGGTAAACCCCCAACAACCATTACTTGTCTTAAACAGTACAACTACTACCATAATGCAAACAAAGTAAACACGGTTCAGGGGCCATGGCTTGTCCAGGAAAGAGCCATGAGCCTTGAACCCCGGATGACTCTGAATCTAAATGCAGCGGGAAATCCTGCTAAACCGTGCCAGATCCTTAATTCCCTGAAATACATGTAAGTTGAAAAATCAACAATAATGTTGAGCGAGTTCATGCGAAAATGAGTAAATAAACCTTTATCTTTATCAAAAACCCTGGTATGTAGCAAATAAGGAAAAAGAGATCACCAATGGTTTGCAAGGCCATTGATATGTGTAAATGCAAGTAGGAAGGCTCAAACCTAGCAAATTTATGCGTCGGGAACAAAGTCATCCCAAGGTCCGTTCTGCTGGACCTGGGACTGGGCTCGCTACACCCAAATAGATCTACCGCTCCTGCCCCTCGGTCCTACCCTGAGGATTAATGACCTCAAGTTTCCGCCTACCCATTCACATGATCTAAGTAACAACCCTCCTTATGCTAACCATACCATGTATAACATATCCATAATCATTGTAACATGTATTTCACCCCCGCAGTTTATAAAACTGAAAACAGTTAAGAGAAAAGGGGGACATGAACTCACAGTGAAGGCGTCACTAAATCAGTAATCCGAATATCCGTGTGCTGCGCAACGACCTACATGTGCTAATGCTATTAGACGGATGGCCGTGCTTTAGCTTCATAGTTGATATTTTTGGGGAAACGGTTAGACAACCGCTTCGTGTGTATACTTGGTATTTTACTTTCCTTCCCAAGGATGGGGGATTTAAATACATGTGTATTCATATTATCTCATTAAGTCCCACTTAATATATTTTATTTCTTATTCCAAAATATAATTATTTTTCTCAAAAATAATATATTTTCTCTACATAATTCTTTTCCAAAATAATACGTTGACAACATACGTGTCGATGAATATTTCCAAATAAGCGTAAGTTATGCTTTAACGATTAGGTGGTAATAGAAATTACCGTTGTAACTTTTATGCTTGTCGTATAAGCGTTTGTATTATTTTGAGTTCGACAAAGTTTGTAAATATTATTTTTACTCTAAAAATAATATTTATACATTTTCACAAAATAATCATAAACAGTGTTGTGAAAAATATATTTATTGAATAAATATTTATCACGTTTATTTTTGTGAAAATCCCACCTCCGAATATTTAATAAAGTCATGGCGAAATATATTTTGTAAATACTTCAAAAATAATTCCAACACTTGTAAATATTCTAAGTGTTAGATTTTTAGAAAATTTCGCCAGAGTTTCCCCTGTAACTGGAGGTGGCCACGCTTTCAAGCGTATCATTTTCTTTTACAAAAACATCTCAACAATTTATCAAATCAACCGAAACAATTTTCCAACATGCTAAACAAGTTTTAACACTTCAAATTGTAGATTATTTTGCGAGGTCGTATTACCACATGAACTTGTAATTTTTCCAAGAGTCGTTTTGTAGATCACCTTATATTAGTGGATCTATTCATATAATAACTTAGTCTTGTAAAAACCCCGTTTTTAGAAACAATCACTCTTCACAACTTCCCGACAACTTTTGTAAAAACTCAATATTTTGTCGGATCTTTTATTCTACAAGTGTTTCTACACTTGTAGTTTATAGAAAATCATACTTATTCATATCTTACCCATTTTTATAAAAACGTGATTTTCTCGACACCCGGTCCTACGAATATACCAATTGTACATCCGTAGATCGGCTTGTTTTAGATACTATTTTTCATGTCAAAACATTTTTACACAAGTTCATGTTTCCCGTGTGGTGGAGTTTCACCTTTTAACCCTTGTACACAAGAAACAAGTGTATGTCAAGATACGCGATCCGGACAAAGTCGGGTTAAACGATGATGAGAGCCACCACATCGTAGATCGGGCCATATTAATCAACATATTCAAGTACTACGACTTTTACACGCGTTATGTGCTTTTATCCAACGAAATACACGTTTTAGCAAACTTTAAAGTTTCATTAAGCGGGTTACCGACATTCAACCGACAAATATCTTTTTAACCACTTTAGACATGACCAAAAATGAGTTTTAAACGTTATACCTCTAGCTCGGGGCTAGGGAAGATCTATGGCGAAAACTGAGTGGATAATAGCAAACGGTAGAGGTCCTCCGCGTTCCGTTTGTTCCGAGCTCCGTTGTACGTAACCACCGACACTTGTATACCCTTGGAATGTCAAGACTTGAACCGAAAAACGGATGTGGGGGTGGTGGTGATCTCGGCCGAGAGGAGGGAGAGGGAGAGGGAGTGGTGGTGAGGTGAAGTGGGTGTTTGTGTGTGTGAGAGGTAGTGAGGTATTTATAGAGAAAGTCGTCTCGATCCTCGTGCAATCCAATATAAAATAATAAAACTCGTACTCTTGTCCTTCCTTGGTTGGCCGAAATCTTTAGGATGTAATGGTGCTCGGTTCGTTTTCAATCGTTCAGTTACGGTTCAGTTACGTTAAGTGCATTAAGTGTGAGGTCTAACCCCGTTAGTTGTTTAATGCATTAGGAAGCGGGTGTTAGGGTAATCAGGGACCCTAACTGGCTCAGAAAAATACCAATATTAATTTTGGCAGTATTTTTATGTTCTGGGTATTGTCCGGTTGTTCGGTCGGATAGTAATCCGTTAAAGTGCTTAAGATATCCGTTAAGCGTCATAAATAATATTTTTAGCGACACAATTTATTCTGCAAGGTGTCAGGAATAATTCCTCGTATTTTGGCACTTTATTAATTAGCTAGGAGCTAGTGTGTTGATAAAAGTGCTGTGTTTTGTGCTTAAAGTTCGTTTTAGGCACATCCAAATCTCTATATCTTATTCCTAGAGACGTAATCATACAACCCTTGTATCCCTACACACACTATGGGTGTAGTAAAATAATTCTGGCTCATTCAGGCCTTTAGAGGCAGTGTTTGCCTGATGCTGGCTATACCAGCAAGTTCACTGTGTATCCGTTTAGTGCTACTGTGCTTTTGTGCATCATGTTCGTCACTAAGGTTCAATAAATAAGTAGTGTAGTGACAGGAATATCAAGTATGATGCAGATATGTACAAGTACCAACAATCAAGTAGCAGTTTATCAGCAAACTCAGTAAAGCACAGTAATTAGGCATCAATTAATAATTAATTAAGTCGTACGGATACCTGGTTTTGAGAGGGTTGTCACATTCTCCCCCCGTTAAATAAATTTCGTCCCGAAATTTAGGTTCTGCTTGAAGAAGTAGGGTTTTCTGGAAACAGGTGGGGGTATTTCTCTTTCATTCGGTCTTCACGCTCCCAGGTGAATTCAGGACCATGTCTAGCATTCCAGCGAACTTTGACGAGCTTGACACTGCTCCGGCGGGTCTTGTTAACTTTCCAATCCGTGACCTCAACAGGTTCTTCAACGAAGTGGAGCGTGTCATCAATATGAATCTCGTCGGTAGGAATGGCAACGTTAACTTGAGTTGGACTCCTCTTAAGATTGGATACATGAAATGTATCGTGAACGTTATTCAGCTCGGCAGGTAGATCCAACTTGTATGCTACTGTTCCAATTCTTTCCAAAACCTTGAAAGGACCAATGTAGCGTGGATTCAACTTCCCACGCTTCCCAAAGCGTGCTACACCCTTCCAGGGTGATACCTTCAACAAAACCATATCCCCAACCTCAAACTCTTGAGGTTTCCTTTTCAGATCCGCATAGGTCTTCTGGCGATCACGAGCCGCGCTAATGCGATCTCGGATTTGCGCGATCTTATCTGTAGTTTCCTGTACTACATCGGGACCTACCAGTTGTCTATCACCTGCGTCAGACCAACAGAGCGGCGACCTGCACTTGCGTCCATATAAGGCTTCGAATGGCGCGGCACCAATACTGGTGTGGTAGCTGTTGTTGTATGAAAACTCAACCAGGGGTAAATGCTTATCCCAGCTACCGCCTAAATCCATCACACATGCTCTCAGCATGTCTTCCAATGTCTGAATCGTCCGCTCACTTTGGCCGTTGGTCTGCGGGTGAAAAGCGGTGCTCATATTCAGCTTCGAGCCAAAAGCTTCCTGGAAGGATTGCCATATCCTCGATACGAACCTTCCATCTCTATCAGAAATAATCGAGAGGGGTACTCCATGGCGAGTGACAATCTCTCTCATGTAAATTTCAGCCAATTTGCTTGTATGATCCTTTTCACGGATAGGCAAGAAATGTGCTGATTTCGTCAAGCGATCCACTATCACCCAGATAGTGTCATGGCCCTTAGGCGTTCTTGGCAACTTTGTAACAAAATCCATGGATATTTCTTCCCACTTCCATTGGGGAATTTTCGGTTGCTGCAGAAGTCCCGAAGGCTTCTGGTATTCTGCCTTAACCTTAGCGCAAGTCAAACATTGGCTCACGTAGATAGCAACATCGCCTTTCATCCTAGGCCACCAATAATAATCCTTAAGATCTTGGTACATCTTATCCGCTCCCGGGTGGATAGAGTACCGTGACTTGTGAGCTTCATCAAAAATAACTTCTCTTAAATCACCAACCAAAGGAACCCAAATCCTTTTCTCAAAACATAACGTTCCTTCCCTGTTTGGAACCAATATCTTCTCCATCCCACGGAGATATTCTTTCTCAAGGTTCTCCTCCTTGAGAGCTTCTTTTTGCGCTGCTCGAATGCGTGAGGAAAGATCGGTTTGGATAATCATTTCCATAGCCCTAACCCTTATGGGCTTGATTCTCTCCTTGCGACTTAGGGCATCGGCGACCACATTCGCCTTCCCCGGATGATACTTGATCTCACAGTCGTAATCGTTCAACAACTCAACCCATCGCCTTTGCCTCATATTCAACTCCTTCTGGTTGAATATATGCTGGAGGCTTTTGTGATCTGTAAAGATCGTACACTTCGTCCCGTAAAGGTAGTGTCTCCATATCTTCAAAGCAAAAACCACTGCGCCTAGCTCCAAATCGTGCGTGGTATAGTTCTTTTCATGTACCTTCAGTTGGCGTGATGCGTAGGCGATAACCTTTTGACGTTGCATCAACACGCAACCCAATCCTTGACGCGAAGCGTCGCAGTATACCACAAAATCGTCGGTACCTTCCGGTAGAGCTAAGATTGGCGCGTTGCAAAGCTTATCCTTCAACAACTGAAATGCTTCATCCTGTTTGATTCCCCAATCAAACTTTTTATCCTTTTGCGTGAGGAGCGTCAATGGCTGAGCGATCTTTGAAAAATCCTCAATAAATCTTCGATAATACCCAGCCAAACCCAAGAATTGCCGGATCTCGGTTGGCGTTTTTGGCGCTTCCCAGTTCTTGATCGCCTCGATCTTGGTTGGATCCACATGAATTCCACTTTCATTTACCACGTGCCCAAGGAATTGCACGTCTCTCAGCCAAAACTCACACTTAGAAAATTTGGCATACAACTGCTCCTTCTTCAGTAGCTCTAAGATAGCTCTGAGGTGTTGCTCGTGTTCTGCCTTCGTCTTTGAGTAGATCAAGATGTCGTCGATGAACACAATCACGAACTTATCCAGGTACGGCTTACATACTCGGTTCATCAAATCCATGAACACTGCAGGTGCGTTTGTTAAACCAAACGGCATGACAAGGAACTCGTAGTGCCCATAACGAGTTCTGAAGGCTGTCTTCGGGATACTCTCCTCTTGTATCCGTAGCTGATGGTATCCAGATCGAAGATCGATCTTGGAGTAAAAGCTTGAACCTTGAAGTTGGTCGAACAGATCATCAATCCTTGGCAAAGGATACCTATTCTTGATCGTCAGCTTGTTCAACTCTCTGTAGTCAATGCACATACGGAAACTACCATCCTTCTTCTTGACAAACAAAACTGGAGCTCCCCAAGGCGAGAAGCTTGGTCGGATAAACCCCTTGTCTAACAACTCTTGAAGTTGTGTCGACAGTTCTTGCATCTCAGACGGAGCAAGTCTGTAGGGTGCCTTAGCCACAGGCGCAGCGCCTGGAACTAAGTCGATGCGAAACTCCACTTGCCTTTGAGGCGGCAAGCCAGGCAAGTCTTCTGGAAAGACTTCTGGGTAATCCCTCACGACAGGGATGTCTTCGATCTT
The DNA here is from genome assembly GCF_002127325.2 of Helianthus annuus. Taxonomy (NCBI): domain Eukaryota; kingdom Viridiplantae; phylum Streptophyta; class Magnoliopsida; order Asterales; family Asteraceae; genus Helianthus; species Helianthus annuus. The sequence continues at coordinate 192,379,447 of NC_035436.2, read as the reverse complement.
TGGCTCAGCAGCCTTCTTATCTACAATGTGTGCTAGAAAAGCAACACATCCTTTCCTCAAACACTTCCTTGCTTTCAGGCAGCTAATCATCTTTAACGGCGTCTCACGCTTCTCCCCATGAACAACAATGGTCTCACCATCATTGGTCGGGATACGAATAATCTTCTCGTGACAAACTATCTCTGCCTTGTTGCTTGATAACCAATCCATCCCTACTACCACGTCGAAGCTTCCCAACTGGACTGGTAGTAGATCTAGAGCGAACTCACGCTCTCCCAATTCAATTACACAACCTCGAATCGCTTCGTTAGCTTCTACTAACTTCCCATTCGCTAATTCAATCGAGTAAGGAATATCTAACTTACTAGCGGCTAAACCAAGCATGTTCTTAAATTCTAGCGATACGAAGCTATAATCGGCACCAGTATCAAACAAAACAGACGCATAGCGTTGGTTTACAGGGAACGTACCAGTAACAACATTGGGATCCTGGCGCGCTTCCCTGGCCTCCATGTTGAAAACTCTTCCACGAGCTTGGGTCAATTCCGGGCAGTTCCTCTTGAAGTGCCCTTGATCTCCACAATTAAAACATCCGGGCCTCTGCCCGTTTCCACCATTGTTCCCAGCCTGGTGGTTTCCCTGGTTTCGGTTCACGGTGCCTGCTTGGTTAGCACGGTTTCCATTTCCACCCTGATTTCCTTGTGGGCGGTTCCCATTACCACCACGGGTATTTCTATTTCCATTTCCTCCCTGACCTCCCCGGCCAGCATTTGCCCAACAAGTCTCCTTCAGGTGGCCAACCTTTCCACATGCTTCACAAACTTTCAACCCACAACGACCGGAGTGATGTCTTTGACATGAGTTGCACTTGGGCTGTGCACCCATGTATCCCCTGCTCTTCTTTCCACCACCAACTGAATCTTGAGCTGGTGCATTCGATTCTCCCTTCTTGACCACCGTCCCGGTGCTTTGCTTGAAACTCGAAAACTTCCGCTTATTACCACTAGATGACTCCACATGAGTCTCCTTTTTCTTGGGTTCAATCTCATCGAACTTGTTTAACCGAATCGCTTCTTCAGTTAAAGCCACACTCAGATCGATGGCTTCTGTGATGGTTGCGGGTTTGGAAGAAGTCACCATACTGATTATCTGAGGAGCCAATCCCCAGATGAAGCGCTCAACCCTCTTAAACTCGGGTGTTACCATATAAGGAACCACGTGAGACAGATCGTGGAATCTCTGAACATATTCCGCTATCTTCGACCCTTCCATCTTTAAGTGCCAAAACTCAGTTTCAAGCTTTTGAATCTCCGCGCGAGAGCAGTACTTCCTTCGCATAAGCTCTTTCAATTCGGCCCAAGACAGGGCGTAGGCGGCAGCTTCGCCTAGAGTTTGCACTTGAAGGTTCCACCAAGATAGGGCTCCATCTAAAAACAGCCCTGAAATGTAAGTGACCTGCTGGTCGATCGCACATTTGCTCATACGAATGGTGGAATCAGTCTTCTCTGCCCAACGAACGAAGGCAACAGCACCGCCCGTGCCGTCGAAGTTTGTGGGCTTACAGTCCAGAAACTGCTTGAAGGTGCACCCTGCACATTCGTTTCAACATAGGAACTGTATTAGCAATTGTTACAGGAATCCGATTAGACCATGGTACGTCGTAAAGACTTAGGGTTACCATGAGTGGGATTCTGGTTGCCATTGCCATTGGAGCTACTCCAGCTGGGTCCTCCCTGCGATGCAGCATACTGAGCAATCGCGGCAGCAATGATTCCTTGCAGTTCTTCTTGAGTCGTGGGCATCGGCTGCGGTTGACGTCTTGGTGCCATTTTCTAAAGTTGCGTACGTCGATTAGGCCATAGAAACCATACGTATATAGTAATAGTAATAGCATATAACATCTCATGTTATCAATATATCACACACAACATCCCATGTCCAACATCCCATGTCCAAATATAAAAATAATCAATCAAGTAAATCAGATATGATGAGAATGCGGCGATTGCATATATATCAAGACCATAAGCATAGTAAGTGTGTTAGTACATCCATCAATCACATAGGGGTTACATCACCCCTGTACAAAATACACCATATCAGTGTTACATACAGACAATACATCACATGTATCAACAAAAATCTGTGTGGTCAAATGGTCTTCAAAAGCTGTGCATAACAATCGCGGCTGTCTCACCGGTGTCTACCCTGGTAACGTCGATGATCTCTAGAATGGTGGTGGTGGTGGAGGATAATGTAGGCGGCGAAAGAGAAGCCAATCCTCCTCCAAGGCCTGCTGGGTGCGGATCACGGATGCAATCTGCTGCTCTAGGATCGAAAGTCGAGCAACAATGTCAGGAGGAAAAGACCGAAATGGCTGAGCAGATGAGGATGACGGACCAGGATATGGACCAAAAGACAACTGAGCTCTCTCGAGCTCCTGCAAACGCTGAGAATGGGAATCATGCTGGTGTACAAATGACATCAAAAGATCCTCAATAGTATGGCCCAAATGAAATGGGTGGTATGGATCTGTGGGTGGCATGGGTGAGGAAGAGGACCAAAGTAATGGCGTGCTGGTAAGATCGATAGGTGCAACAGAAGATGGGATGGATGCTATCTGAGGCATGACAGGTAATGGCATCGGTACATGGCCAAATGGATGGGCGGAAGAGCCCTCTCCAGGCCCCGCTGGAGGTATGACAGAAGGAATCTGAAACGAGAACTCAGGATGGTGAGCATCCATGCGGTGAGGAGGAAGCGGCGGAACATCCTCGTCAGCCGGTATCCAACCGTGCTGAGCCTCCTCGTCAGGGGGATCCATGTGCTCTGCAAACAGAGCATGCTCGGGCTCAATAGGCAAGGGATCAACAGGAGCTAAAACAGGATCAACGTGAGCAACAGCAGGATCAACGTGAGCAACAGCAGGATCAACGTGAGCAACAACAGGATCAATATGATCGTCATGAGGGTCAACTGGAATGTCAGCGATCAGAGGGTCAACAAGAGGATCAACAACATGGTCAGCATCTAACAAAGGAATATCATCAATAGGAACATCGCCAAGTGGCTGACCCGCCAAAATAGGATCAACAGGAACATCAGCATGTGCCAAACCATGCTCATGTGCGGGATCGAAAGCAGCGGCCTGCTCTGGAGCTACTGCAGGCTCGGGATCGTCAAACGCCATATCGAAGTCAAAGTCCGGATCGATAGGATCAAAAGGGTCGGCAGGGTCAACGGGGTCCTCTACAGGCTGGTCCATATGAACGAACTCAATATCACGGTCTGGATCGAATCCAGGAGGAAATACAGGGTCAGAATCCTCGATATCGTCATGCTCAAAAACAAAGCTCGGCATAGGGGCGGCAGATGACGCCTGGTCAGGATCCGAGTCATGAACGAAAAGCTGCGTGCTCGCCACATGTGATGGAGCAGATGCCACAGACTCAAAGGAGTCTGGAGCTGGAGAATGAACAGGTGAGTCTCCGGCAGGAGCACCGGCGATCATCAAAAGACCGCCAGCGGGCGAAAGAGCTGGGTCAGGATCCTCGTCCTCGTATAGCTCATCATCGAAAAGATCAATATCGTCACCAGCCTCGGCATCAAGCATAAGCTCATAAGCTGGGTAGGATGCAAGAGGAATCGGGGCGGGAATCACAGCGAGAGGAAGATCCGCAGCAGGACCACCAACGATGGGCTCATCGACGCCGTCAGGTAGTGCGAACGGCTGGAAGTCGTCGTCGTCTGTACTGGTATAATCCGAGGTGTGCACCTCGTGCTCTGATGACATACTCTCGTCTGACTCCATGGGTCGGGGTCCAGTAGTGTCCGAATCTCCTGTATCTGAGGTATCCATGAGTCTGTAATACAATCACAAGTATGTACAAATATCAGCAAATCAGGTAATCACACAAGTTACCACATAATAATCACATATTCCTCCTAGTCCCACTAGCCTCCCAGCCTCCCAGACTGTCCTTCCTAGTCCCACTAGCCAACCTTTCCCAGCCTCCCAGACTGACTCCCTAGTCCCACTAGCAAACATTTCCCAGCCTCCCAGACTGACTCCCTAGTCCCACTAGCAAACATTTCCCAGCCTCCCAGACTGACTCCCTAGTCCCACTAGCAAACATTTCCCAGCCTCCCAGACTGACTCCCTAGTCCCACTAGACAACTACCTCGATCGATTGGATCGAGCCTCGACCTCCCAGACCGAGCCTCAGCCTCCCAGACTGAGCCTAATATAAAAATATGCTCAACATTTGTTTATAAAAAGTTTTGGATCTGGACTTAAGTGGTATGCAGAAAAACATTTTCGTGAGAGCCCTAGTGATCATAGTCTAGACTCAAAATGAACCCTAGTTCGCTATGATCAGAGCTCTGATACCAAGCTGTCACACCCTGGCTTTGCGGAAGCGTGGTTAATTTGGTGTGACTTCTTAATACCATAGCTTAACCATAACAAGCTATATGAATTTAAAATCATGCAAAGTCATCCATTGAAAATAAAATTGTCAAACATTGTCTAAATGGGTAAACCCCCAACAACCATTACTTGTCTTAAACAGTACAACTACTACCATAATGCAAACAAAGTAAACACGGTTCAGGGGCCATGGCTTGTCCAGGAAAGAGCCATGAGCCTTGAACCCCGGATGACTCTGAATCTAAATGCAGCGGGAAATCCTGCTAAACCGTGCCAGATCCTTAATTCCCTGAAATACATGTAAGTTGAAAAATCAACAATAATGTTGAGCGAGTTCATGCGAAAATGAGTAAATAAACCTTTATCTTTATCAAAAACCCTGGTATGTAGCAAATAAGGAAAAAGAGATCACCAATGGTTTGCAAGGCCATTGATATGTGTAAATGCAAGTAGGAAGGCTCAAACCTAGCAAATTTATGCGTCGGGAACAAAGTCATCCCAAGGTCCGTTCTGCTGGACCTGGGACTGGGCTCGCTACACCCAAATAGATCTACCGCTCCTGCCCCTCGGTCCTACCCTGAGGATTAATGACCTCAAGTTTCCGCCTACCCATTCACATGATCTAAGTAACAACCCTCCTTATGCTAACCATACCATGTATAACATATCCATAATCATTGTAACATGTATTTCACCCCCGCAGTTTATAAAACTGAAAACAGTTAAGAGAAAAGGGGGACATGAACTCACAGTGAAGGCGTCACTAAATCAGTAATCCGAATATCCGTGTGCTGCGCAACGACCTACATGTGCTAATGCTATTAGACGGATGGCCGTGCTTTAGCTTCATAGTTGATATTTTTGGGGAAACGGTTAGACAACCGCTTCGTGTGTATACTTGGTATTTTACTTTCCTTCCCAAGGATGGGGGATTTAAATACATGTGTATTCATATTATCTCATTAAGTCCCACTTAATATATTTTATTTCTTATTCCAAAATATAATTATTTTTCTCAAAAATAATATATTTTCTCTACATAATTCTTTTCCAAAATAATACGTTGACAACATACGTGTCGATGAATATTTCCAAATAAGCGTAAGTTATGCTTTAACGATTAGGTGGTAATAGAAATTACCGTTGTAACTTTTATGCTTGTCGTATAAGCGTTTGTATTATTTTGAGTTCGACAAAGTTTGTAAATATTATTTTTACTCTAAAAATAATATTTATACATTTTCACAAAATAATCATAAACAGTGTTGTGAAAAATATATTTATTGAATAAATATTTATCACGTTTATTTTTGTGAAAATCCCACCTCCGAATATTTAATAAAGTCATGGCGAAATATATTTTGTAAATACTTCAAAAATAATTCCAACACTTGTAAATATTCTAAGTGTTAGATTTTTAGAAAATTTCGCCAGAGTTTCCCCTGTAACTGGAGGTGGCCACGCTTTCAAGCGTATCATTTTCTTTTACAAAAACATCTCAACAATTTATCAAATCAACCGAAACAATTTTCCAACATGCTAAACAAGTTTTAACACTTCAAATTGTAGATTATTTTGCGAGGTCGTATTACCACATGAACTTGTAATTTTTCCAAGAGTCGTTTTGTAGATCACCTTATATTAGTGGATCTATTCATATAATAACTTAGTCTTGTAAAAACCCCGTTTTTAGAAACAATCACTCTTCACAACTTCCCGACAACTTTTGTAAAAACTCAATATTTTGTCGGATCTTTTATTCTACAAGTGTTTCTACACTTGTAGTTTATAGAAAATCATACTTATTCATATCTTACCCATTTTTATAAAAACGTGATTTTCTCGACACCCGGTCCTACGAATATACCAATTGTACATCCGTAGATCGGCTTGTTTTAGATACTATTTTTCATGTCAAAACATTTTTACACAAGTTCATGTTTCCCGTGTGGTGGAGTTTCACCTTTTAACCCTTGTACACAAGAAACAAGTGTATGTCAAGATACGCGATCCGGACAAAGTCGGGTTAAACGATGATGAGAGCCACCACATCGTAGATCGGGCCATATTAATCAACATATTCAAGTACTACGACTTTTACACGCGTTATGTGCTTTTATCCAACGAAATACACGTTTTAGCAAACTTTAAAGTTTCATTAAGCGGGTTACCGACATTCAACCGACAAATATCTTTTTAACCACTTTAGACATGACCAAAAATGAGTTTTAAACGTTATACCTCTAGCTCGGGGCTAGGGAAGATCTATGGCGAAAACTGAGTGGATAATAGCAAACGGTAGAGGTCCTCCGCGTTCCGTTTGTTCCGAGCTCCGTTGTACGTAACCACCGACACTTGTATACCCTTGGAATGTCAAGACTTGAACCGAAAAACGGATGTGGGGGTGGTGGTGATCTCGGCCGAGAGGAGGGAGAGGGAGAGGGAGTGGTGGTGAGGTGAAGTGGGTGTTTGTGTGTGTGAGAGGTAGTGAGGTATTTATAGAGAAAGTCGTCTCGATCCTCGTGCAATCCAATATAAAATAATAAAACTCGTACTCTTGTCCTTCCTTGGTTGGCCGAAATCTTTAGGATGTAATGGTGCTCGGTTCGTTTTCAATCGTTCAGTTACGGTTCAGTTACGTTAAGTGCATTAAGTGTGAGGTCTAACCCCGTTAGTTGTTTAATGCATTAGGAAGCGGGTGTTAGGGTAATCAGGGACCCTAACTGGCTCAGAAAAATACCAATATTAATTTTGGCAGTATTTTTATGTTCTGGGTATTGTCCGGTTGTTCGGTCGGATAGTAATCCGTTAAAGTGCTTAAGATATCCGTTAAGCGTCATAAATAATATTTTTAGCGACACAATTTATTCTGCAAGGTGTCAGGAATAATTCCTCGTATTTTGGCACTTTATTAATTAGCTAGGAGCTAGTGTGTTGATAAAAGTGCTGTGTTTTGTGCTTAAAGTTCGTTTTAGGCACATCCAAATCTCTATATCTTATTCCTAGAGACGTAATCATACAACCCTTGTATCCCTACACACACTATGGGTGTAGTAAAATAATTCTGGCTCATTCAGGCCTTTAGAGGCAGTGTTTGCCTGATGCTGGCTATACCAGCAAGTTCACTGTGTATCCGTTTAGTGCTACTGTGCTTTTGTGCATCATGTTCGTCACTAAGGTTCAATAAATAAGTAGTGTAGTGACAGGAATATCAAGTATGATGCAGATATGTACAAGTACCAACAATCAAGTAGCAGTTTATCAGCAAACTCAGTAAAGCACAGTAATTAGGCATCAATTAATAATTAATTAAGTCGTACGGATACCTGGTTTTGAGAGGGTTGTCACATATAGATCTGTTGTGGATCTATCACTATCCCTCACATTGGATGTAGTGAGGAGCAGGGCGAAGAAAAATTCTGAAGAGGGAAAGAGGAAGAGAGAGGATGATTAGTCCTCTCAATCGAATAAGAAAGGAAAGGGGAACTCTGGTTCCAAGAAGGGGCAGACTGATGACAAGCCCAGATGCAAGACTTGCCATAAGAGGCACTTTGGCAAGTGCAATCGGGACCCACAGGCCAAACCATGTGGGATTTGCAAGAAGAAAGGGCACAAGTCTGTTGAGTGCCGAAACATCAAGGATGCAACCTGTTATGGTTGCAATGAAAAGGGGCATATTAAGACCAATTGCCCCAAGAATGCGAAGAAGCCTGAAGAGGCTAAGAAGAACAATGCCCGAGTGTTCCAAATGCAGGCAAGGGAAGCGGTGACTGATGATAACGCCATAACAGGTACCTTCCTCATCAATAATATTTATGCTAGAGTCTTATTTGATTCCGGTGCTGATAAGTCCTTTGTAGATCATAAGTTCTGTAAGTTATTGAATTTGCCTATTAAGACTCTAGACATAAAATATGAGGTAGAACTCGCTGATGGTACCTTAGAATCCGCCTCAACTCTTCTTGATGGATGTTCAATATCCATCAAGAACCATTCTATCCCGCTGTCCCTCCTGCCAATGAAATTGGCTGGTTTTGATATAGTTTTAGGCATGGATTGGTTGTCGCATAACCAAGCCCAAATTGCCTGTGACAAAAAGCTTATCATTATCAAAACCCCCTCCGGTGAATCAGTCACTATCCAAGGGGACACACAATATGGATTGCCAAGCAATGTGTCCATTCTTAAAGTATCCAAGTGTTTGAAAGGTGGATGTGTCATTTACATGGCACAAGTGACGGTGAATGATCCAAAGCCAAAGATTGAGGACATCCCAATTATTTCAGAGTATCCTGATGTCTTTCCTGACGAATTACCTGGATTACCTCCTGAGAGGCAAGTAGAATTCAGGATCGACATTCTCCCTGGATCTGCGCCTATCGCACGAGCTCCGTATCGCCTAGCACCTACCGAAATGAAAGAGCTCAGAACTCAATTGGATGAGTTATTGGAAAAAGGTTTCATTCAACCCAGGTCTTCGCCTTGGGGAGCTCCAATTCTGTTTGTGAAAAAGAAGGATGGATCAATGCGCTTATGCATTGATTACCGTGAACTGAATAAGGTAACGATCAAGAATTGTTATCCCTTACCCAGGATCGATGACTTGTTCGATCAACTCCAGGGAGCTAGTTACTTCTCAAAGATAGATTTGAGATCTGGGTATCATCAACTTAAGGTTCGAACCGAAGATGTTCCAAAGACGGCATTCAGAACAAGATATGGACACTTCGAGTTCTTAGTGATGCCTTTTGGGCTCACCAATGCGCCTGCAGCATTCATGGACCTCATGAATAGAGTCTGCAAACCATATTTAGATAAGTCTGTCATTGTTTTTATAGATGACATACTTATCTACTCGCGTAGCCAAGTGGAGCATGAAAAGCACCTTCGATGTATTTTAGAACTGCTTCGACAGGAGAAGTTGTATGCCAAATTCTCTAAGTGTGAGTTTTGGCTTCGCAAAGTTCAGTTCCTTGGACATGTGGTTAGTGAACACGGTATTCAAGTAGATCCTGCCAAAGTAGAGGCTGTAATGAATTGGGAAGCGCCTAAGACACCTACAGAAATCCGCAGCTTTCTGGGTTTAGCTGGATATTACAGAAGATTCATTGAGAACTTCTCAAGAATAGCAGCACCATTGACTTCCTTGACCCGCAAGAATGTGAAATTTATCTGGGGTCCCAAGCAGCAGGAATCCTTCGAGACTTTAAAGCAAAGATTGAGCCACGCTCCGGTTCTGTCACTACCAGAAGGAGTTGAAGACTTTGTTGTTTATTGCGATGCTTCACACACTGGCATGGGGTGTGTACTTATGCAGAGGGGCAATGCAATTGCCTATGCATCGCGACAGCTAAAGGTGCATGAAAAGAACTACACCACTCACGATTTGGAATTGGGTGCTGTGGTATTCGCACTAAAACTGTGGAGACACTATTTGTATGGAACTAAATGTGTAATCTATTCAGATCACAAAAGTCTCCAACATTTGTTCAATCAAAAAGAGCTCAATATGAGACAACGTCGTTGGATGGAAACATTAAATGATTATGACTGCGAGATTCGCTACCATCCCGGTAAGGCGAATGTGGTCGCAGATGCTCTAAGCCGAAAGGAAAGAGTTAAGCCGATTAGGATCAATGCAAAGAGCGTTGAGTTGAAGAATAATTTGAATGAAAGGCTATTGGCTGCACAAAAAGATGCTGTATTGGAAGATAATCTTCCAAATGAAAAGTTAGGTGTAACTGCTGAACAGTTAACACCTGGAAGAGATGGAATTCTTAGAATGAACGATAGAATTTGGGTTCCCATTCAAGGAGGACTTCGAGATGTGATCCTTCAGGAAGCCCACAATTCTAAGTATTCGGTTCACCCGGGAGGTGACAAGATGTATCAAGACTTAAAGGCCAATTATTGGTGGATAGGTTTGAAGAAATCTATTGCCACCCATGTAGCTAAGTGCCTGACATGTGCTCAGATTAAAGCTGAACATCAAAAACCATCAGGTCTTCTACAACAGCCGGAACTTCCCACCTGGAAATGGGAAATGGTAACCATGGATTTTATAACCAAGTTACCAAAAACAAGGCACGGAAATGACACTATATGGGTTATAGTCGATAGACTGACGAAGTCAGCTCATTTCTTACCCATCAAGGAGACTCATAGCTCTGATAAGTTAGCCTAGTTATATGTCGATAAGATTGTAGCTCTTCATGGAGTACCGGTGGCTATTATCTCGGATAGAGATACTAGATACACCTCTCACTTTTGGAAAAGTTTCCAACAATATTTGGGCACCCGTTTGAATTTTAGTACTGCTTACCATCCTCAGACTGATGGTCAGAGTGAGCGTACTATTCAAACTCTGGAAGACATGCTTCGTGCATGTGTTATTGATTTAGGTGGTAGCTGGGATGACCACCTGCCATTGATTGAGTTCTCCTATAACAATAGTTATCATACCAGCATTCAGGCTGCGCCTTTTGAGGCACTATATGGTCGGAAATGCAGAACGCCTGTCTGTTGGGCAGAAGTGGGAGAAGCTCAGATATCTGGACCTGATATAGTCCTTGAGACTACGGACAAGATTGTCCAAATTCGAGATCGCCTAAAAGCTGCCAGGGATAGGCAGAAGAGCTATGCTAATATGAGGCGAAAGCCTCTAAAATTTGAAGTAGGGGACAAAGTGTTATTAAAAGTGTCACCCTGGAAAGGTGTGATGCGTTTTGGTAAAAAGGGCAAGTTGAGCCCTAGATACATCGGACCATTCGAGATCCTCGAATGTGTCGGCAGTGTAGCATATAGGCTAAGATTGCCAGAGGAGCTGAGTGGAATTCCTGATGTGTTCCACGTTTGTAACCTCAAGAAATGTTTAGCCGATGAATCTTTAGCAATGTCTCATAAGGATGTGCAAGTTGATAAAAGCTTAAGGTTCATTGAGAAACCTATATCGATCGAGGATCGACAGGTCAAAAAGCTCCGAAGAAAGTATGTACCTATAGTAAAGGTCAAGTGGGATGCTCGTAGAGGTCCCGAGTATACGTGGGAAGTGGAGTCCACTATGAAACAGAAGTACCCTCACTTATTCCAGTAAATCTCGGGGTCGAGATTTCTTTTAAGGGGGTGAGGATGTAACACCACGTAAAAACGTGTCCAGTTATATATAGACACGTGTCCCGAACTTTAAGCAAGTGTATTCTCGTGAAGGACTTAAAAGGTCAACATGCCCAAACTTGAGCCTCTGATTGACACTTCGTGGGAGATTTGTTCTTAATCGAAAGGTTAATTGAATACAAGAAGCCATTTCGTGTATACATATGAAAAATAAGGCTACGGGAATTAAACATGTCAACATGTTAAGTTTACCTCTGAATGACCTTTATGAATAATTCCCTAAAGCTTTGTAAATTATATTGACACGTTGATAAATGGCTATTAGGGAGGTTAAACCTCGGCTACTAATAATAGTTCATAATTCAATTCAAGAATTTGAAGTTCATACAAAAAGCCGACAAACCTTCATGTTTGGACAACTTCTTTAAATACAAGGAAACACAATTGCATGGCATTGTTATTGGGCATTCAGAACTGGTCATATGGACTATTGTACTGAATTATGGGTCAAGATTCGGACAATAGAAATGCATGGTGAAGTGTATAAAAGTTATAAAATTTTTGTCCTCTGATCAACGGTTACGGACCGTATGGCCCTAGGCTTACGGTCCGTAAGGTGGTAACTGGGCGTTGTAAATTAAGTTCGGTTACGGACCGCATGGATTGAGGTTTACGGTCCGTAAGATTCGAATACGGTCCGCAAGATGTCTAGCTTACGGTCCGTAAGATCGTCGCTGGGCAGAAATTATGGACAGATGTATGTTAAGCTGTTAAACCGACTCTAACATATAATTTCCGAAACCTTGGACTCTTGGATGGTTTTTATAAACCACTAGGACACCTGGAGTGATCCTAGGGCCTCCAACAACAGCTGCAATGATCTTGGAACTTAGAATTTCACTATATAAGGAGCTTTAGTATTGAGTTCATGAACACTTCATTTGTAATCAATCTCAAATCAACTCCTGGAGCATTGCAAGGACTTGGAGAAGACTTTCAAGGGTAGAAAAGACTGCTAGGACCTTAAGTAAGCTTCTAATTACTTATTTAGTTGCTTAATTTAGATTAATTGCTTTAAAGTCAAACTTTTAGTAGTTTCAGTTTGACTTTCATTTTAATTACATGTGGCTTAACCACTAATCAAATTGAAAGTGGTTATGAAACCACATTAGTATAGGTGATTAACCCCTGAAAGGGTGTCTCCTAATTTTCTCGTTTGACTAATTAATTGTCGGGTCAAAGTAGTTTGACAAAAAGTCAAACTGGACAGAATTGACAAAAATGATTCAAATTAATAAACCTGAAGTTCTAAATTATATTATAACATTCTAATAACTCGGTAATGACTATATAAACATGTTTTATCAGTCCTAATCCGACAATTAATCGTCTAAGGGCAGATTATAACCGAAAGTCGCAAAAGCTTGACTTTTGCTATGACTTTCAATTCTGACCCATTCAAGCTTATTTCTTCCAGGTTTTAAGCTTCCATTAGGACCATAATACATTGTAGTATAACTCTCTGAAGTTATATTGCATGGTGCCTAATCGTTTGTAATTTATACTCTTGATCGTAATTATGCTCATTAATGCCTAAAACGCCCTTTTTGCATAAAACCGAGATTTTTAGTAATATGAATGAACTAAAACCTTTGCTACTAATATTTAGACATGCCCCGAAAGTTTGACATCAGTTTGAGGTCTAGAGTGAGAGTTATGCTAAATATCGTAATTGAAGAACTACTTAGTAAGTAAAAACCGTATTTAGCATTAGGTCCATCTAGACCCAATTTTTGACACCAATCTTTTTACCTACTGATGTTAAATATTAATTTGAGAATTTTGAAGATTTTTATTTATTTTTAAACTGAACTTAACATAAGATTATAGCCTAATTCCGGTAATTACCGATTTTGCCCTTTTCATGTATAAATTGAGTTTTACATAATATTTTGAAGCCAAACTTTTTGCCACTTATCCTAAATGATAAATGTATTATTTTGAACCTTATAAACTAACCAAAATATCAGATTTCTTATTTTTACCATAATAGCCCTTTAAATCACATATTTAGCGTTTTTAGCACCTAGTATGGGTCAAAACTATATTTATCATTTAAAACCCATAACTTACTGATGTTTTAAGTTAATTTGCATAATATTACAGTAAGTTAAAGTTTTAAACTCAGGAACCTAATTTTTAGCTTTTAAAAGTCTATGTAAAATTACCAAAATGCCATTATGGGACTTATTTTGGTCTAATTTGCTTTTGGGCATAAATGTTGATATACTACTGTTATATTAACATATTTTGAGCATAATAATGATTAAGACCTGTTTATAGCTTGTCCGGTGACCCGTTACGCATTTATGCGTTCGGATCGGTTTACGTGACTAGTTTACGTAAAATAACCGAAACGGGCTTAACCTTGTCATTAAAACCTCATTTTCCAGAATGTGTTTAGTTTACCCATATTATACAAGTATTCAAGCTTGTCGGGTCTAAATCACATTCTATCCTGGTTTCCGTTTAATCTACCGGTTAGGTCCGTAAGGTTTCTTTCTAGCTAGTCGGTCTAAGTCTTTGACTTAAGTAAAGACCCGTTAGCATCCTAATAGATAATTAAACCTTCTATACAGATTTATAGATTCCGGTAAAAAGTATCTTTCAAGAACTTTAGGAATTTACTGCTACATCAGGTAAATACTTTTAACTTATTTTCCCTATACGGGCTTGGGATACGGTATATTAATACCGCTTGGTCGGGTATGGGATTATTATGTCGGATTGTGATTTAATAAATCCGCATAACCCGTTTTAATCTGTATTGTTTGATAACATAAACATTTGGGGGTTAACGACCGTGTCCTGGATATCCTTGGCTCATTTAAGTTATTAATGGCCACGACCTATGCACGGGGTGCAGGCATGCACCTGACAGATGCAAATGCTAAATATTAATTTACCCACAAGTTGGGGATAACTCCTCTGTGGGTTCTATAAGTGGTGAGTCAGTTAATCAAGTCCGGCTTATAAACCGGCCCCACATGTATGACAAACATGTAAAACTGTATACAAGATTTTAATAAGATTGTCTGATGTGTGTAAAATGCAACATATAAATCACATCAATTAAGGCATAAAACTAACCCTTTTTAAGTACTAATGTTGGAAAAAGAGTGTTTTTGTCTTCCTTTTGTATTTTCAGGATGAAATGAGCTCAAAATCACAAAAGAAGCAAAAAAGACAACTAATTCTACCATAAATACAAGAAAAGGAACAAAAGTAGACTACCCGGACCCTCAACGGCACCTCCCAAAGCAAAAGAGAAGAAACAGAGTCTGAACACGCCCCGTGTCCAGCGAACACGGGGGCGTGCCCAGGAAGCAGCAGAAAAGACAAAGCAGTAGAAGCTTCCATTGCCCACCACGGGGCCGTGTCCAGCGGGCACGGGGGCGTGGTGAAAGTACAGCAGGCGCATTAATTGTAATTCGCAATTACAATTAATGAGGAGAGAGAATGTCAGACGGGCACGGGGCCGTGTCCAGCGGACACGAGGCCGTGTCCAGCCTTCTGTTCAGCCTATAAATAGAGGAGCTTGGCTTCATTTTCTCTCATCCCTTGGCACACCACCTCTCTCACACTTCATCCACCACCCACCACCACCATAACACCATCATCCACCACCATCATCTCGGGATCCAAGATTGATAGTAAGAGTTCTTGACAATCAAGGCCATTTTTGCCTAAGTCTCTTACATCACTTGGTGAAGACAAGTGTTTAGTATAATACTTTTTATTTTTAATCTTTTGCACTTTTTATTTGGTTTTGTATTAATGACTTTAATAACTAGTTGCTTATGTTGAAGGTGATCTTTCCTTATCGTTTGTCCGTGGTGTCTTGGCATTATTTTACTGTCTATATAAAATAAAAGATTTTCACCATTCATATCTCCACGGTCTATATGGAGGTATGTTGGCTACCTGGTCGGGGGTTAAGGGAACGGTTTGGTAAGGGTCTTGCCCTTGTTCAGCGTTTAGAGGTCCTGCTTGGGACCTGGGTTAAATTTAGTAGGATCTCCTTCAATGCCCATAGGTATTGGATGGCGGGGATCCAAACTCTTTGACCCCCTCATAAGTTAACTACAATTAATACTATAACCCGGCTATTTAGGACTGTATCCCTGCTGACTCAGACTACTTAGCCGAGGGTAACGTCGCCGCCAAAAGCGGGGCCTACCACAATTTGCATTAATAACTTAATTCATTATCTTTCAATAATCCAACCCTTTAGGATTGTATCCTTGCTGACTCAAACTACTGGGTTGAGGATAACGTCGCCTTCAAAAGAGGGGCCTACTACAATAACTAAGATAATCTCTTAAACAAGTGCAAAAGTGCAAAAACAATCAAAGGTTATACTAATACACATGTCGGATCCAAGTGATTCATCTTGTCTATCTGTTTTTATTTTATTTTTATTTTCAGCATTTAGTTAGTTTTTATTTTTCTTAGTTTAAAACATTTTTCTAACTTTATGATTTGATTAGACGTTGAGGATAAACCGGTACTAAAAGCTCTTGTGTCCTTGGACGACCTCGGTATCTTACCAACACTATACTACGTCCACGATGGGTGCACTTGCCCATATGTGTGTTTAGTGTTAGTAAATATCGTGTTTTATAAATTTAAAACTTGGCTAAAAGTGTAAAAAGGGGCTTAAATACTCATCAAAAATATAACACACTTCACGCACATCAAGTTTTTGGCGCCGCTGCCGGGGACACAAGGATTTTAAGAAAGTTAGGAATCAACGGCCTAATCATATTTTTATTTTTCTTTAATTTTTTAGGATTTTTCTTAGATTTTTAGCTTCTGCAGAGCTCAACACGGGGCCGTGCCCGCTGAACACGCCCCGTGCTCAATCATTGGAACTGGCAATCCTGTTTTAAGTCAGACAGTAGGCTGAACACGGGGCCGTGTCCACTCAACACGCCCCCGTGCCCAAGATTCAGTTGCTGAAAACAGAACCGTTAGATCCCGGCGGTTGGTAATTTCTGACACAAACATGAGTGATAGTAATTCTTTTTACTTTCGGCACTCTTATGGTTTGTGGTGTCGAATATGTGGAGGCGAACATGAGGAATTAAAATGTTTTTTTCTCACTTGTAGGCCCCACTATATAGACCCACCGATTCCTTGTAACCTTAAGAGGGGCGAAAGTAAAAATAAGCACTATTTCTCCCTCGAATGCGCCCAGCCAGATATTCTAGGAGAAATGCTCCTTGACGAGTTATTTCAACTAGAAGAACTATTTCTCAATTGGTCAAAAGAACTTAGGAAGGATTTTTTAGATCCATCCCAAGATGATGACCATGAGGAAATGTTGGAACCGCATTCCGACAACCTCGTTGCTCCCGAAAATACCTTCTTACCTAGAAAAGACGTGGACGATAGTCGTCCCTGTGCCGATTGTGCCGTGAAGGACTCCCCATCGACTTCGTTCGGTGCATACATAGACCTGAGCGATTCGGCATACACCTTCTTTAACGAGAGCCCGGGAAAGGGTTTAACTTGTCCACCTAGAATGAAAATAGGAATTACCCTCACCGATAACCTCTTGCGTTCTCGCCTTAGTATAGGACAATTAAGGTACCTTAGGCACTTTGGGGTTGTTCCAACAAGTCAAGAGCCACCCGATATAGATTAGCTCCTTAGTAGAGACAAAACTTCATAAAACAGCTTTCCGACACGGGGCCGTGCCCGGCCAACACGCCCCCGTGTCCACCACAAGATTCCCTTCTAATCAGAACATCAGAATACGGACAAACTGTGTCAGAATTTTGTCTGCACACGGGGCCGTGTCCAGCGGACACGGGGCCGTGTCCAGCAGGCTGTCGTTTTCTATAAATGCAGCCAAAAATCCTGCACATTTGGACCAACTTGGGACAGAGATTTGAAGGAATCTTCTCTCAAACAATCCTAGGTAAGTCTAAAAGAAGTTTCCAACAACCCATCTTGTCCTTTCCTCTTCTAGACATTTCCTTCTTCTTCATCTTTCTTCAAGAACTACCATAAAAAGTTTGAATTTTCAATCTTTGTGGTAGGGAACAATGAGTTTTGATCATGGAATCTTGGTAAAAACATGTTATGTAACATTGTTTAGAGTTATTTACTGTCAAAAAGCTTGCATAAACTCAGAAAATAACTTAAAAACCCAAGATTCCTTGCACCAAAATTCTGCAGAAAGATGAACACGGGGCCGTGCTCAATGAGCACGGGGCCGTGTCCAGAAACTGTTTCGTCATATAAACTGCTTTTGGTTTATTTTTCGTAGAATGGCGAGTGAAAACAGCGAAACATCATCCGTTCATTCCTCAAACAGCCGAAGGGGAAGGAGGCCCTCCGTTGAAGCTACACTTGTGCACTACGTGATAGCACTGAGGGAAGCTCTCGACGAAATGACGTCAGTAGAGGAGGTCCTCATTGACCGTATTAACGATCTTACAATGGGACTTGAAAGCAGCTTCCAAGAGATTAACCTTTTGCACCAAAGGTTAAACATTTTGGTAGCACCTCCTATGGAACCAGTCCTTCCACAACAAGACTGGAACATGGCACTCGGTGTTAACAACCCTACCGGGTGGGAAGACTTTCCCGCAGAGCCTCCCATGGAAAACCCACAAGAAGTTCCAGCGGAAGTTGAAACTCCTCAAACTAATGCGAACGAGCCATCTTTTCTCCTTCCAAGGGAGGTAGAGGAGTGGCTTGCCGACATATGAGGAGAACCACACCCGGAAGTAGGAGTTCTAAAAAGCCTTATATAACCAAGATTAGTAGCTTCTTGGAAATTTTGCTAAATTAAAATAAAACATAGGGCTAGAACTCCATAAGTTTAATATTTATGTAATTTTTATCTTTATGTAATGTCTCTCTATGATTAGTAATGTTATGATGGTTTTTATGATTGATGGTTGTCGTGAGTATAAAACACACTCACGGTGGTAATGGATGAAAAAGGGAACGAGAAAAATGGAACCATGCACGAAGAACAGAGAACCCGACAAAAATCTCCATCACAGAAGGCTCAACACGGGCCGTGCCCAACCAACACGGCCCCGTGCTGAGCTCCTGCAGAAAATCACCCAGTTCAGGTAACTGGACACGGGCCGTGTTCAGCGGACACGCCCCCGTGTCCAGACTTCTGTTTCAATTCTATAATTTTTGTTACTGGCACATGACCACGGGGCCGTGTCCAGGATGCCAGTAACATAAATCTTTGCTTTTTAACCCACTTTTACACATTCTAATCTACCAAAAACATTATTTTTGGACACATTGAGGACAATGTGTACTTTAAGTGTGGGGGGGGATGCTAAAACCTTGAAATTTTGCAAAATCCTAAACACAAGCCTTACACAAAACTCTATTGGAACCGCTAAACACCCCAAATTTTTTCAAAAACTTTTTCATTTTTTTTATTTACTTGTCTTAGTTTAAGTTGGGAATAACAAGTTCTAAAAAGGTTATATTTTTACAAGTTTACAACCGATAGCGTCGTGAAAAAAAAAAGAACCAACAGAAGAAAATTATGAAACGGTATGACAAGCTTAGTTAAAAATTCGATTATATATAATTGGTCACATAAAAACCCATTCCCACAAAAGTGAGTTTTGAGCCTTTATTGAGCATAAAAATATACATATTTAGACTAAATGTTCATTTTTCGTTTCTTGTGTGAATAGCCGCTCGGTTCTTACAAATCTAGAACTTGCCACGACGATACATTCCCGGTCCTTACCAACTTAAACCCAAGTAAGTAAATGATGGAGGCATTAGGACTAACCATTTTTCTTTCAAAACCATTATTTTTCAATTTTTTTACTACCTACCCAAAATCCCCCTAGATTGCCCCTTTGAGCCTAAACCTTTCATTTCATTACCCCAAAACCCTTTTTACCCACCAAAAACTTTTTTTTATTTTTTTCACCCTTTATTTTAGTAACAATCTCGTTCTTTTTCGTAAACTCACCTTTTTATGTGACGATCGAAAAAAAAAAATGATGATGAAGTCAAAAACAAACAAAAGCTATATAAAAGCTTGTTTGGAGAAATACTTCAAAATAAAAAGTCACTAAAAACAAGGTATTTTACGAAAACCGACGCTTTTTACGATTTTCGCCCTTTTTACTAACCACTAACCCAACCACCCACCTTTAACCCAAGCCTAACCCTAAACCCCAAAAGTCCTCTTGATATTTACAAAGGTAAAAAGTTAAAAAGGAGGAGGATTGATTGCTTGGCAAGCCTATGGAAGGCGTAAGTTCCGTGCCGCTCTCGAGTGATTCACTAAAAATATACACCTTCGGCCGAGTGTTGAGTGATCTCCCGTGAGGTATGTGAACTTGTATATAAATAGAATTTTAATAAGGCATGCTATGCCCAAATAAGTAATTTATCTTATGAAAAGTTCAAAATAAATCATAACGAATAGGATTGTAAATAAATAAAAATAAAACTTATAAAGACCTTGGATTCCCGACACTCTAGGACAAGCTAAAAACTTCTCTTCTACCTATTCCATTTGGGAGTGTAAGCCACATTTAAAGAGTTTTGCTTGAGGACAAGCAAAAGTTCAAGTGTGGGGGTATTTGATGTGTGTAAAATGCAACATATAAATCACATCAATTAAGGCATAAAACTAACCCTTTTTAAGTACTAATGTTGGAAAAAGAGTGTTTTTGTCTTCCTTTTGTATTTTCAGGATGAAATGAGCTCAAAATCACAAAAGAAGCAAAAAGACAACTAATTCTACCATAAATACAAGAAAAGGAACAAAAGTAGACTGCCCGGACCCTCAACGGCACCTCCCAAAGCAAAAGAGAAGAAACAGAGTCTGAACACGCCCCGTGTCCAGCGAACACGGGGGCGTGCCCAGGAAGCAGCAGAAAAGACAAAGCAGTAGAAGCTTCCATTGCCCACCACGGGGCCGTGTCCAGCGGGCACGGGGGCGTGGTGAAAGTACAGCAGGCGCATTAATTGTAATTCGCAATTACAATTAATGAGGAGAGAGAATGTCAGACGGGCACGGGGCCGTGTCCAGCGGATACGGGGCCGTGTCCAGCCTTCTGTTCAGCCTATAAATAGAGGAGCTTGGCTTCATTTTCTCTCATCCCTTGGCACACCACCTCTCTCACACTTCATCCACCACCCACCACCACCATAACACCATCATCCACCACCATCATCCATTGTCCATCATAGAGTGTGTGAGTCGTCTCGGGATCCAAGATTGATCGTAAGAGTTCTTGACAATCAAGGCCATGTTTGCCTAAGTCTCTTACATCACTCGGTGAAGACAAGTGTTTAGTATAATACTTTTTATTTTTAATCTTTTGCACTTTTTATTTGGTTTTGTATTAATGACTTTAATAACTAGTTACTTATGTTGAAGGTGATCTTTCCTTATCGTTTGTCCGTGGTGTCTTGGCATTATTTTACTGTCTATATAAAATAAAAGATTTTCACCATTCATATCTCCACGGTCTATATGGAGGTATGTTGGCTACCTGGTCGGGGGTTAAGGGAACGGTTTGGTAAGGGTCTTGCCCTTGTTCAGCGTTTAGAGGTCCTGCTTGGGACCTGGGTTAAATTTAGTAGGATCTCCTTCAATGCCCATAGGTATTGGATGGCGGGGATCCAAACTCTTTGACCCCCTCATAAGTTAACTACTATTAATACTATAACCCGGCTATTTAGGACTGTATCCCTGCTGACTCAGACTACTTAGCCGAGGGTAACGTCGCCGCCAAAAGCGGGGCCTACCACAATTTGCATTAATAACTTAATTCATTATCTTTCAATAATCCGACCCTTTAGGATTGTATCCTTGCTGACTCAAACTACTGGGTTGAGGGTAACGTCGCCTTCAAAAGAGGGGCCTACTACTAGGGGTGCAAACGAGCCGAGCCGAGCCCGAGCTCGACCAGGCTCGAGCTCGAGCTCGTTTAACATATGAAAGCTCGAGCTCGAGCTCGGCTCGATTCGAGCTTTATTTCTGAAGCTCGAGCTCGGCTCGAATGTAATTCTTCAAGCTCGAGCTCGGCTCGGGCTCGACTCGTTTAGTATTTTTTAATTAATTTATATTAATAATAATAATTATTATATATATAATTTAGTTATGTTTTATATTTATATAAATGGTAATTATTATTATATAAGTATATGTTTAATATATTAATAAAATATATATATATATATATATATAAATAGAAAGCTCGATTAGGCTCGCGAGCCGGCTCGAGCTCGATAAGCGAAGCTCGGGCTCGGGCTCGTTTACTAAACGAGCTTGTTTTTCGGCTCGGGCTCGAGCTCGAGCTCGTTTAAGCTCGGCTCGTTCGAGCTTTTTTTCGAGCCGAGCTCGAGTAGCTCGCGAGTAGCTCGGCTCGTTTGCACCCCTACCTACTACAATAACTAAGATAATCTCTTAAACAAGTGCAAAAGTGCAAAAATAATCAAAGGTTATACTAATACACATGTCGGATCCAAGTGATTCATCTTGTCTATCTGTTTTTATTTTATTTTTATTTTCAGCATTTAGTTAGTTTTTATTTTTCTTAGTTTAAAACATTTTTCTAACTTTATGATTTGATTAGACGTTGAGGATAAACCGGTACTAAAAGCTCTTGTGTCCTTGGACGACCTCGGTATCTTACCAACACTATACTACGTCCACGATGGGTGCACTTGCCCATATGTGTGTTTAGTGTTAGTAAATATCGTGTTTTATAAATTTAAAACTTGGCTAAAAGTGTAAAAAGGGGCTTAAATACTCATAAAAAATATAACACACTTCACGCACATCATTGTCCCAAGTTATAAAGGATTTGTGCCTTGTGCATTTAAACCAATTTTCTTAAATGTTTTCAAAACGAGTCAGTTAAATTGTATTTACCAGTGTATACTGACGTATTTTCCTAAAGATTGAATTGACAGGTACTTATCGAAATAGGTTGGAGCTATAGGGTGTTGTAGAGGATCTTGCAAATCCCATAGATACCCGGAGTCTGTAGTTTTTGTTTCTTTGTACTTTATGATCTGCCTGTGGATCTTATTACATTCCAGTCTGTATTATTCTCGTATTCAAACATCGACAGACAGTATGGTTTGTAATAGTTTATTTACCCAGCCTTCCGCTGTGCTATATATTTGTGTATGTTGACAATGATGATATCAACGACGTCACGATACTCCCCACCGGGCCCACCGGTAATACGTGGAATTATTGGGGTGTGACAGGTTGGTATCAGAGCCAACATTGAGCGAATTAAACACTAACCTTTTGTGTTTAATCTCAATGACACAATAAGCACATTCCTTAGACTCTCGAGTCTAGGCAAAAGACCTAGGGTGCATCCTTATCTTTCCTTTGCTATTATTCTGTTTTGTTTTATTTTGTGTTCTTGTTTCAACAGGAAGCTTACCATCATGCCTCCAAGACTAAGAGGACGTGGCAAGGGTCCCATGCGTGGAGGACCGTCATCTGCGGGACCATCTCATAGACGCACTCCATCGGCGTCTTTTTCCACCTCTGACTCCCGCGATATGTGGGGTCAACCCTTCGAGCCGGCAAGACACTCAGTCTCGCTCAGCTCTTCGCCATCTTTTCATCCGTCTTTCGGACCATTTGCTCCAAATGAGCCCGAACACTCTCACCATTCGGACCAATCTCACCATTCGCATGAATCATACCCACCGCATAACTCTTTGCAATCTCATTCATTTCATCATTCTGAATCCCCCTACTCTCCAAGACAATTCAACCCAGCCGACTATGTGAACGACTTCCTTGGCTATAACCCATTGGGCCCTGAGGACCATTTCTCTCAGGAAATGGAAATGGATGATGACCCCGACCCGGAGAGTGGTGGTTTCGGTGATTGTTTAAGGAAGTGGTGGCTGGTGTTAGGAGGTTGGGGGTGGTGGTGGAGGAGGTTGGGGGTGGTGTTAGGAGGTTGGGGGTGGTGGTGAATGAGAGACAGAGAAAGAAAGGGAGGGGGTGGGTGGTGGGGAGGGTAAAAAGTAAGGGCAATTTTTAATGTTTTATTGTTATTTTTAATAGTAAGGGTAATTTTGTCATTTCACACCCACTTAACACCAAAAACTAACTTTCATTCACGCCAGGGACTATCCGGGAACAAAATTTCAAAAGTTGGGGACTATAGATGTAATTTTAGAAAGTTAGGGACTAAAGGTGAAAAATGGGCAAACCACAGGGACTATCCGTGCATTTAACTCATATAATTACTATAAAAGTGATAAATAGCAGGAAAGTCTGACCGCTCGGGTCAGGTCCAGTACCATACCTCGTCATTTTTTTTCCTCTTATTAGTTTTTTTATCGAACTTGATTTTTTCTTTTCATGGAGTGAATGCAAATTGTTAAAAACGAACATTACAAATTTTAACACCCCGCTTCAGCACACGGTTTTCACCAACCTACTCTAAATTTACCCCTAACATCTTAAACTTTTACCTTTTTTTTAAACTAATCATGTTATGACATGTGCACTTTCATATATATATATATATATATTTTTTTTTGGTTTTTCATTTATAACTTTTAAAAATATGATATTTGATATAATTCTGAATATACTATTGTGACACACTAATTTTTATCTTCGTCTCATTGTAAGTTTGATTGAAAACAAAGTTGTTTATGATAATATACAAGTCATCAAATTACAAACGTACAAGTTGTCAAAACCGCTTTAATGTTTTTTTCTCTTACTAGTTTTTTTATCGAACTTGATTTTTTTTTTCATGGAGTGAATGCAAATTGTTGAAAACGAACGTTACAAATTTTAACACCCCGCTTCAGCACACGGTTTTTACCAACCTAGTGTGTAAGCATCTTTTTTTTGAACGGCAAAACCACTTTATAGCTATATATAAATAGTCAGCAAGCCGCTGAAAAGCATACAAAATGAAGAAAGCGAAAAAACAATTATAACAGGTTCGACACGTCAAATTCTAATCACTTAGTCCCAAATCGTAGCTGGGAGTTTACAGCGGTGCTTTAACCACTGTATAAGCATCCTGTGACGTAAATTGTATATCTTAATTCTTATAACCTTGTTTTCATCGTTTCAAAATATCAATGCATTTATTTATTTAATTTTAAAATAAATACAGTTTTTGGATAACGCCAACAACTTTAGTCTTTACTCTTTACATACAAAACTGAAAGCATCAAAACGACAGCGTTTTAGGTCGACCAAAACTAATCCGCGTGATTTACCCGTTTTACCTGTCGGCAGCAACAACAGATAGACACATAACACACTCCGATCATCATCATTATCGTTTTCAACGGCTCACACTCTGCCTCCACACTCCTTATAATACTCCGCCGATACACCCAATCCCTTAATAACATCTCCCCATAAAATAAAATTAATTCAATAACTCCCATTCAGGTTCTGTTTCACAAGCTCATCTCATTATCATGGCCACTGAACTACCCACAAAACTCGAATCCGATATGACGTCAGCACCGGCTCCAGTTCCGGAGAAGATTGAGGCGCCGCTGGACCCTCCGGTTGTACCGGAAACGAAAGCGGATGATCCGAAGCCACTTGCAGTTGTTGAAAGTATACTTTTCCTCTCATTATTCTCCATATTAGTTAATCATAATTTATAATTAGGTTAAATTACTAATTACTAATTTGCAATTAGATTTGACAGCAGTATGTTTGATTGAATTTGAATTCATTTAGCTCTAGCTTTTTGATATGTTGATGGCCACTAGAAGGTGCTTCACTGTAATGGATTCTCAACAAATAAGATGCTTATGTTCTGTTGGTGTTTGTTTGTTCCTTACCTTTTGAAAAAAAAAAAGGATTAATTCTATATTCTAAAATTGATTTTTTAAAAGGTGATATTGCTATTTGCCCCACAAATTAGTCCTTATTGCATTTAAATAATGGAGGAATATGTTGGCATTATAAACAGTGATCTTTGTTCATTATTGTGTTAGCATATTGAGAAAGAAGTAGAAACTTCTAGTGTTACTTGTTGTGATTGTCAGTCATGGCTCTTGTGGCTAAAGGTAAACGAGATCGAAATAGTTATAGTTTGTTTTGTTTGGATCTGAGTTTTTGGGTGTCAAGATTCTTGTTAAAAACTTGTTTTTGATTAATTTGTGATTGAATACTCTGCAGCTCCTGCTGAGAAGAAAGGTCCAAAGAGCTCTCTTGATAGAGGTAAGTACGTCGAATTGTCGATATCAAACACCATTTAGACGCTTTTTGTAGACGTCTGTTCGGTTTGATGCTTAATTCAATTGGATTATTTATTTGTTTCGAATTTGGAATTCAGATGTTGCGTTGTCTGAGATTGACAAGGAGAAGAAATTGTCTTTCATCAAGGCGTGGGAGGAAACTGAAAAGAGCAAGGCGGAAAACAAGTAAGTTTTTTATTTCTTTTAAATAAACTCTTTTATTTGAATCTTTGAAAAAGATTATAGGTCTGATCTGCCATATTAACTAACTTGCAAGCTTGGGTCAGAATGAGATTTTGCTTGTTTGAGTCGAGTTATATGGTGCAGTCTGGTTGAGTCTTTAACCAAGTGAACTTGACTCACTTGCTATATGGTTCAGACTGGTTCAGTCTTAACCAAGTGAACTAATCATTTTGGTCACTTGTTTGTAAATGAATCGACAGGGCACAGAAAGAGCTGTCCGCTATAACTGCATGGGAAAACTCAAAGAAAGCTGATATTGAAGCTAAATTGAAGCAAATCGAGGTACTCTTTATGGATCAATAACTACTTTAACCCATATAACACCTTCATATTGTTGTAGACTTGTATAATAGCATATATAAATGAAATGCTCATCATGTGCTGCAAAACTCACATGTTCGTTCATATGAGCAGGAGAAATATGACAAGAAGAAAGCAGAATACGGGGAAAAGATGAAAAACAAAGTTGGTTTGGTTCATAAACAAGCAGAAGAAAAACGAGCGATGGTTGAGGCTAAGAAAGGTGAAGACAAGTTGAAAGCAGAGGAATTGGCTGCCAAATATCGTGCTACTGGCACCGTTCCAAAGAAGCTATTGGGTTGCTTTGGAGGTTAAAAAGCATTTAGAATCTAGCAAGATTGTGTGAAGACCTCAACCTCAAAGTTTAAAACATCTTCGTAAGTTTCTTTTATGTTTGTTGGTCATTCGAAGTTCGTTTGTTTTTTTTATGTTGTATAGGAAGAACAAACATAGTTGTTTTGTGGCGAATTGCGTAACTATATATAATTATATATTATATGAAGTTTACTTCAGCATGTTGATTTGTTCACGACTAATCAAAATACACTGAAGACGGTGGTAAAAAGTAACTTAGTCTTCATACAGACGGGTTAAACATAACTAACAAAACAGAACCCGTGAAAGCGGACTACTTTTAACTGAACTACGCTTCTAAGAAGCTCATATCATTGTGCCCATGGAAATCAAAGAACAGCTGCAGTACGGTATCGGATGAATCTTCCATTTCATTCGGGCTCGATGGGTTTGTAACACCCGGGTTGAAGGTATTGCAGTCGTCTTTCATTGTGACGCACGAGAGTCCCGTATCTGGTTCGTGGTCTAGTTTGGTCCCCATATCAGTGGTGGTGCTAGAGACCGAGGCCTGTGAAGCTGGACTGAAGCAAATGGGTTTCCCCTTACGGAAAGATTCACCGACTTCTGAGTGCCAAACACGTAGGAAATAGTCGGTGTTGGTTATCTTGTTGGGCGATGTGAGTTGTGACAAACCCAACGATTCCATTGAGAGTCGTGCCTCGGCTTCCAGCCTGGCACTCTCCCATTGTGCCATGTGGCGGGTGGAAGAAGAGGCAGGGAGTCGTTTTGTTGAACCCTCTGGACAAAACGGCTCGTGGGTCTGTGGGTCAATGCCCTTGGACATGAGTCGTTTTCTTAAGTGAGTGTTCCATAAGTTCTTGATCTCGTTATCGGTTCTTCCTGGTAGTTGAGCAGCAATTGCAGCCCACCTGAAGATATAGAAGTTTGACTAAAGTGAACACACTAAACTTTGATGTACCATTGCTTTTACACACTTGACACAATCACTGGAATTAGGATTTAGGGGTGTTCATTGGTTAGGGTTTTTCCATTTCACTAATATTTCTTGGTCAAACGGAAAAAGAACCGAATTCAAAATGGTAAAAACCGAACTGAAAACTGAATTTTAATTTGGTTCGGTTTCAGACCGAAAAACCCAAAGTTAAACAAGATGGGTCATGATTTGGCTAGGGTTTCGGGTTTCGGGTTTCTGGGTTCGGTTTCCTTGATTTTGTAATGTGCTAAATGTTAAATGGTTGTACACATAGGAAAATCCATAGTTCAACATATATGAATCCGACATCAGTTTAACCGAATTGAGTTTCTTAAACCCGAACCGTAACTGGGTTCGGCCGAAAACCGAATATGTAATTCGATCACGAGGTGACAATTTCGCCCATTATGCAATGTAACCAATAAAAATGGTTTCGATTAAAAAAGAAAGGTAGAAAAGGCATAGGCATCAAGGTGTGTATTAAATATGTTTTTGAAAGCATATTAGATTAGCTTTAAAAAATTTAACTTTCACAATCATATTTAACATACTAACGATACCAATATGATGCAAACTATCATTAAAACATGTATTAACCACTTGTGATTGTGAGAAACTAAGAAAACCAAACAGGTACCTGTTGCCAAGAATGGCATGTAACTGGATAACGAGCTTTTCTTCTTCGGCAGTGAAGGGGCCGCGTTTGATGTCTGGTCGGAGGTAGTTTGTCCATCGTAGACGACAACTCTTCCCACAACGAAGAAGGCCTACCACGAAAGGGAAAACACATGTACCGGTGATAAACATCATTTAGAGACGTTAAATCTTGTATGCGCGCTAATTAAGTAATTATATGATGACTAAAAGGATGTGAAATCCATCACTATAGACCTATACCGTAAAAGCTCTCTAAATAATAATGTTGAGCCGAAATATTTTATTAATTTAACGAGATATTATTATATCAATAAATTAATAATTTAAAGTGGTTTTACGTATGACCTTGTAAATTTCCAAGTCCAGTGTACATTCACAAATTAATTGAATTTGTCAAGTTCATTGTTTTTAAATACAAAAAGTTAGTTCATGGCACCAAAAAATAAATTAAAAAAATAAGTTTCAATGCAGAGGCGGATATACCTTATAACAAGGGGTAGCTCCCGCTACCCTTGACGCTCCGGTGGTAGTGTAATTTTTTTGAAAATTTACCGTTTTTTTTTATTTTGTTGCCCCCATAGATTTTTTTTTTTTTTTGAAACGTTGCTCCTATAACTATTTTCTAGATCCGCCACTGTTTCAATGCACATTTCTTCTCCATGTATAGTACATTAAACATGGTTAGAAATTGATCACCATAAAATCTCCATTGAAAAGTTTTAAAATCACATCAACTATGGCTCCTAAACTAAAAGGTGTTCAAAAATCAACCATTACCAATCAACAACGAAAACTATTATGTGAGTGTAAGAGAGATCACCCCATTTTTACTAGACAATCTTACAACTTGGAATCTTTTAGTAATTTTTAATTTAGAATTTTGTTAGGAACAATATATATACAGTAGGATTTCAAAAAAATTATTATCTTATTATTTTATCGATTGGATCCAATTTTGTATTGGTCTCAAGTTGGGATTAGACAGATTATTAATTTATCGAGGTTATTAATTTATAGAGGTTTTAGTGTAGTTACTTATCCACATTAAGATTCTCAATTGGGAAACAATTACAATGTTAAAATAAAACATTGTGTTAAGAGATTGCTAATATACACATTACAAAAGATAACGTTTATTAATCATCTTAATTAAGACAATTAATTCAACATGTTGTGTGCAAGTGAACATTCAACATTGACAGACGTATTAGTGACGCAACTGACTATAGCCATAACTCAGAAGCAGAAGGCAGCTCACAGTGTACCTTTCTTTAAATGTAGTAAGCAAGAAAAAGAATAGCCTACACCTTCACCAAAATAAAGTAGGAAAAAGACAACATGGTGTGGAAAAATACATCTTTTTTGATTCAAGGTGAAGATTTAGTTCATAGTTAAATATATCTATACATAAAAAGATTATAATAGCAATCTAATTTACTTTTAATTTCAAATCATTATCCACCTAGAATCCAAACGGTCAAGAAGATACATAATTTTACACATCGTCTTGGTACTACTAGACGAAATGGCTTTTGATCATAGTTAAATATATGATTATGTTTTATGAATTGACCTTCTTGTATGGTTCCAACTAAGTTTTAATATTAACTAAGTTTTGAACTTGATATATTTGAACTTAATCTGATTTATATAAAGTATTCCTTGTCCACCACATATGGTGAACATTTAACAAGTAGGAGGTGACTAGCATCTCACCATAATACTTCCGTCACAACAACCATATATAATGCGTTGTATGGTTGTGCCTTTTGTTGTCGGTTGATCTATTTGTATCGTATACAAATCACTTACTAATACACCCCATGTGTTGCAATTAATGTGAACCCATTTTTTTCTTGTTTCTTTTATTTCATCATTTGGCGTAAGAACTTCCAAGATGGAGGTCATAGGGTTGAGCCAGTGGTTTATCATAGTGGGTCTTTGGGCGGCGGGTTTTGTTTGAAAGGGTGGCTGGCTGGGTCACCAACGTGGTCTGCGTTCGCAGGCGTGGGTGCCCTTCTTACATTGGGTTTACCCAGATGATCGGACTTTTGTTGGTTGTTAACAAAGAAAAACTAATATTTCCTATATACTCGTGTGAGTTCTAACCTAGTTATCTTATATTTTTGTCATTTTAGCATTTGAAGTCTAAATCCGCCACCTTTACTGTTATGAAATTTGGGTGGCAGCCACCAATGTCTCTAAGACTGCATGGTGTTGGATAAAGCCCTAGGCTAGGGCTTTATCACTTTAAATCTATGTCACGTTTGTGCCACATAAACGGGGGCTTAATTGTTAACTTATACAGTGTGGAGTGAAACCCACTTTAAAGCCTTTTTAACTATATAAACAAAAGGTAAAAGAAATTAAAAAACTGATTGGTTGGCTACTGGGGGGGGGGGGGCAAAATCATCCCTATGGCGCTCATTATTTGCCTTGCGAAGCCATCCATAACGCCCTAGAATTGGTGTTTGGGGCGCTATAGGATGATGTGGCAAGAGACGTGAGCCCACACCATACAGCGTAACATATGTTTTAAGCAACCAAGAGGTGTTTAGCCTAGGGTTTTGGAATAAAGCGTCTCTCCCATAAACAGTGAGGATTCAAGTCTAACCTGGGGTTAAAAAATGTAGATTTAAGAAATAGGGTTGGAGTATGTTAGCGTACGTATTAATTATAATAATTTCTATTATGGGTACGGATCGTGTACATTAATCCAGAAGTGTGAGAAATGTATTATTACACTATATATAACACTATTTAACACCATATGAACGCCGTATAACGCTATGTAACACCATGTAACATTATATAACACTATATAACAATATATAACACTATACATCTATCATAGATGTGCTATCAGACAAAATATAGTGTTATATTTGTTATATAATGTTATATGGTATTATATGGTGTTACATAGTGTTACCCGGTGTTTTATGGTGTTATATATAGTGTTATAATACACTTCTCACACTCGTGGATTAATGTACAGGATCCTCTATATTTCTATTCTAACACTACAATAACACATAATTCATGTTTATTTTTTTAAAAGCACCTAAAAATTTAAATTATTAGCGCTAAAAATATCACTCAATCACTCTTAACCCTTTTTGAAGATATCACTCCATTTTACTATGAAACCCTAGCACAGCAGGTTCACCAAGAACATTGAAAAGGTTACTTTACCTTTTGCTTTTTTTTTTATTCAAGTAAAGTAAACTTCGGTCAACATATTTATTATGTTAGCAATTTTGATAAACATCAAAATTCAAAAGAAGAATAGAAATAATAAGTATATAACCTCCAAAAAGAAGATATATATACCAGCTTGTTTAGGAAGAGATCGCCAGCTTCCATGGCCGTTTTTGTTGATGTAATCGACGAGAATGTCGTCTTCTTCCTGGGCCCAGGGACCTCGTTTCAGTCCGGTCTTCTCGCAGCAGGGTGCTCTCACCATTTGTCTTCTATCTTCTGAATCAGAAATTAACCCTAGAAAGAATTGAAGTATAATAATCAAAGTTTAGAGCAATAATAAAGAGGGAGGGAGGGAGAGAGAAATGAAGTGTGAAAGGACTTGTCAGTTGAAATTGCGTACCGGAGGGAGATCGGCGAATTGCAAGCTGGAGGGAGTGTAGTATAGTCTACATGCATTTATTGTTTCACTCAAATATAACGATTGATGTATCCAACGATGGATTGCTTTTGGGGAAGACTCTTTTTTATAACAAACATGTATTTTTTAGATCAAGTGAAGGTGTAAAGCGAGAAACTGGTGGGCAATGAATCTTGAGTCAAACGGGTTTATCCGGTAATTTCATCATCGTGTCTACTGACGAGTGGGTTAACGGAGATTTCCCCGGGATTGGTGGTGGACTCAGGTTACTCTCGGAGTACTTTGTTTGTTCTCGCGGGTGCCCCGAAAGTGCTCGGGATTGATTCTGTTGGTCGTTCAAAATATTTGGTAAAACCAACATAGGGTAGTAGTCACCGAGCGGTAACTTCGTTGTTGGTTTTGCGGGTAGGGTGGGCAGGTAGGGTTTGCAAGTTGTAGTGCATGAGGGTAGGTACTAGCGGGCAATGGTGGATGTAAGAATTTTGTCTAGTGGGTTCTTTTGGTAGATATTTACTAATTCTCACTATTTTTTTCTAAATCATACAAGGTTCTCACTATTTTTTTCTAAATCGAGTGGGTTTATGTGAACCCACAAAAAGAGATTAGATCCGCCTCTGCCTGCGGGTACACCAACGTTGATTTCGACGAGCATGGTTGTAAAAATCCTTACTAATCTCCGATTAGTTGCCGATTAATCACTAATCGAAATTCACCGATTAATCGCTAGGCGGTCAATGTCGGTCCTATTCTTGCCAAATTTTGGCTAGATTTTGGTCAAATTTCAACCAAACCTTATAAATTCCCGCCAATTACTTAAAAAGATGTGTCAATGTCGGGTTAAAAATGTATACTTTAAAAAATTACATATATAAATGTCTACAATATTATAATTGAATAAATGATCTTGTTCGTCTTATGGTGAAAACCGAAACACATAGTTCTTGTCTTTTGGTTTATCGGGTAGTGAAGCTAGTTTTGGTTTTACCGATTGCAACCACAACCGTTGAAAGATGTTTTTCTAAATTGAAGTTTGTCAAGACGGATTTACGAATTCAAATAGGCCCGGAATATTTGAACAATGTTATGGTTTGTGTGGTCGAAAAAGAAACTTTTGATAAAGTAAAAGACGACGATGTGATGGAACGATTTCGAGCTATGAAAAAAAAAAGAAGACAAATCTATTACGTACTTGTTTTACTTTATTTATTATCGTTTTTTTATTATTATATGATTGAACGGTAAAAAAAAATCCAGGATACTTCTAAATTAATGGGTTAGCTCCGCCGCTGATTATTGCAGGTCAACATTCCCCACCAAATATACTATGTAGTCTTTTTGCATGATATAGCGGTTACGAAGAACTCAAAACCCTATAGAGCGTACTAAACATGTATAAAACGAAGAAGTATGAGAATTATAACAAGAAATTAATGGGTTGGTTAATGGATTGTCAAGCAAATTTAAGACAACAGTTGGCCACCATCTCAACATCTTTATCTTCTCAGTATAAGGCATTGGTTAAGTCGATAAGATACCTTTACTTATGTTAGTATATACACTTGTTACAATATTTTTGAAGACTCTAAGCAAACTATACAATGGATGTCATAATTTCACCCATAAGGCCATAAACTCTCTTCCAATCACGATAGACCCATCGCCATGGGTGATTACGGTTACTTTTTCGTCTAGTGGTAGCCGATAGCCTAGAAATTGAAAGCAGGTTATGATGGGAAGTGGGAACGATTACGGATGTATTTTAGGGACTTTAGGCTGCTGAATAACGATGATTATGTCGATGGTTGTTGTGTTGTAATAGATGGAAATTAATGTGAAATGAGCTTTGAAGCTGGGTCTTTTTTTGCTAAACAATATTTACTTTGAGCTTCTTCAATGAAAAAATAGTTTAGTTTTAAAATAAACGTATTTATTTGAGCCTAATGCATATATACTATATATACTATAGATAAAAATTTTCTAAAAACTTGAAGACCTTTATTTTTTGGTGGTCCTAGGCCCGTATCTAGGTTGGCAAGCCTATGGAGCCGGCCCTGACTCGTGGTAAAGGCTTTTGATTATTTGGGAAGAGTATGGATGCATCTTATGATGTATTAATGGTATGGATTTAGCTTAGGTTGTTGTTTAGTGCCATACATAAACCTTTCAACTTTGGATGCTTTTGATATGAAAATTCGGAAAATAGACATTGTTGGTGTGTTTCTAAAGATTTGGTTTTATAGCTAAACCATTTATACATATCATTTTTGCTCACACAAGACATGAGACGTGTAAACAATAGATATAATAGACTGGTCAAGTTTAAGTTGACTCAGCCTTCACTAGTTAGGGTGTAAGGGGTGCTCACCTAATAGGTGAGTCCCCCATCTTACACATAGCCAATCAGATCAAGCCACGTCAACTCCCCTAATACACTCCCCTAATACCTTGTTTTGATGGCGGCACTCACCTATTAGGTGAGTTGTTTTTTTTTTTTTTTATTCTCTAAAATAATGCATGTTTTATAAATTAAAAAAAGATTAGTAAAAAAAAAAATACATTCGAACTAGAAAAAAAAAATACATTCGAACTAGTAAAAAAAAATACATTCGAACTAGAAAAAAAAATACATTCACCGCCATACCTTTTACATACCGTCTCGCAGAAATATTCAAGGCACTCACGAGAGGTCCTTTCAGACATATTTAAATACTCGTCCCCCTCGTCTGGTGGGTTACCGGTTGCAAGTTGTTTAATTGCCGAAGTAACCTTTTGCAATGGTGTAAAGCTTTTCTTCATTCTACCGTCTAAGCCTTCTTGAAACCACTCGTCATACGCTTCCACGTCACTAACAATTTTTAGGAACAACGACTTGGACATACGAAACCTGTGACGAAAAGTATCTTCACTAAATTTGGATTTTCATCGAAATAATCGGCCATGAGTGTCTCGTGGCCCCCCACACGATCCCGACGGACATATTTTTTTTTACTAGACGATGCCGTGTCTAGTAGCTCCGCTTGCTGGATGAGATTTTGGAAGAAAACTAAGCTACTATCGCTTGACGACGCATCGTCATCGTCGGGAAAGTCGGGTATGGTAGAAAGAAACGGGAACTTGGAATCCATTTTGTGTTTAAAAGATATAAAAGTTTTAGACTTTTGGTGTGGGTTTGTTGTGAATGTGGTAAAAAATGAATTAGGTTTGGTTAGTATATATATTGTTTTAAAAAAAATTGATTTTTTTTTTTTTTATAAAAAACGACCGTTAGGCAACGGTCTAATCTCGTTCAGCGTGCCATTTCCAAGCGGTAACCCCACACCCATTTTCATCCCCGATTCGGGACCCCGCGGGGATGGCGGCGGTGTTCCCGATCGGGGAAATGGTTCACCGATGCATCCCCCGATTGCGCCCCGTATACCTTATAGTCGTTCACTCGTTTGATCTTTGACATGACCTCCTGTCTAATGTCAGAAAATAAAGTCTGGTGTAAGTTTTTATAAATTGATACGTCAAAATTTCAAGTCTACTTCAACCTTGTATTTTGGTTTTAATATATATAGGTGCAATAAAACATATCCGACTCGATCTATAAATAATCATCCTAAACTAGTAAGCAACAAAAAAAAAACATAACCTCAAAGAGTTAAAGTTTTTATTTCACTGTAAATTGATGTAGTGGCTGACTTAAGATGTTTTTGCATGTTTAGACTATTATGTACTAATACAATTGCAAGGTATGTGATTTGTCTCATATCGGTTGTATGGGCAACTGATATGGGGTTTATATATCAAATGGGCGCTCTCACCTATCAGACTAGTCTTTTAGGTTGAGTTCTCTCGCTTGGTATGTAACATTGGTATCAGAGCCAGAACTCAAAGTGGTGGCCTGGAGAGAGCCAGCCATGACCAACGAGGCTCGGAGTGGTGGCCCATGGAGTGGTGGCCTGGAAAGAGCCAGCCGTGACCAACGAGGACGTTGGCCCTTAAGGACGTTGGTATATATGGGGTTTATATACCAAATGGGCTCTTTCACCTATCAGACTAGTCTTTTGGGTTAAGTTCTCTCGTTTGGTATTAAGCTCAAAAGAAAATAGTAGAAAACAATACTTGAGATAACTCTCTAATATTTTTCATTCATAATAAAAACAAATTACAAAAGGTAAATGTAAATAGAAAACAAGACTCAAACTACCCACTACTCCTTAACCCATGTTCTACTAAAACAGTGCATAAATTACCAAAGAAACAAATTAACCAGTAAAAATAACCAGTAAAAATAAATATTATGCATAATTAAATAATGCAACTCTCATGCACAGGTACGCCTTAATTAGTAGCTTCCGATGCATATAATTATTAGCCAAGGAATTGGGCACATAACATGGACCATTGGGATTTTGAAATATAAATAACACTATAAGTAGTTTTTTCATGGAGACGGTTGATAGTGGCGGAGTCAGGAATTTTTTCGTATAGTGTCATTTTTTTCGATAACCTACTTTATAATGACGCATAGTCAAAATTTTCAGATTGGTTCGGGTTACAGTTGGTCGAATCACATAATAAAAACAAATATCATAATAAAAGTACATTGTCATTGAAGAAAACAAAAAACAAAATTACAAAGTCATTTGAAATATATAAAAAATACATTTTTTATTTGCTCCCTACATGTTTTTCATGTTTTAAAAACGATTCATAATGTCTTTAATCGCAAAGAACACTTTCTGAATCTAACAAATGCAAGCATTTTTTAAAAATCATCACTCATCCAACTATGCAAATCCGTCTCTACATAATTCATAGAAGAAAAATATCTCTCAACGCTTGTCGTTGCAACATGTAGAATTGATGCTAATTTTAATTAAAAAGTCCCCTATTAAAAAATAGGAAGTTGGGCGTAATTTTAAAACTATATATACATATATAGGTAGAGGTTCCTGTAAAAAAATTATGAGAAAGGTAAGAAATAATCTACACCATGTCACACCCCGATTTCCACGTGTTTCACCGGTGGGCCCGGTGGGGATTACCGTGACGTAGTTGGCAACAATATAGTCAAACCACACAATATTTAAATGCACAGTGGAAGCATAAATATGGATTATATTTCAACCATCGAATGTAATATCCAAGTATCACGAATAGTCGAAATAAATCCACAGGTGATCAAAATAAAAATAGAAGTATTGTTCAACAGATAGTGGCATCCCAAGCTTGTGAGACTCTAAGGATGCTAAGGAGTGGCCAGCCTATTTCGTGTAGATCCTGCATTTAATCTTTTTGGGGAAAATACGTCAGTTTACACTGGTAAATACATTCAACTGACACTTTTTGTAAAAAGGTTTAATAAAATTGATTTGAATGCACAAGGCACAAACTCTTTATAACTTGGGATAATTAATCAATTTAATCTTGTAAAAGAATTACATGTTCACTATGCGTTCAGTCGCCCAGGTCGTGCCGGGTTTAAGGTTAATAGACACACCACAAAGCATAAAGCCGTGGCGGGAAAACCAACAGTTATACCTTTAATAATAATATAGACACATTTTCGGGTGTACGCCTACACCCGTGTGTCGGGGTCGTGGCTATTTCGTAAAATGATGCCAAGAATATCCGGACATGGTCATTAAGCTCCTAAAGGCGTAAAGCCAACAAAACCAATTTTTAAACGGGTCACATTGATAATACCCAACTACTAATGAGTTAGGGTCAATTGCCCGACCAAGCGGTATTTTATATACCGTAACCCAAGCCCGTATAACGGAAAATAAGTTAAAAGTATTTACCTGAGCAAGTAATAATCCTCAATTAAACAAATGCAAGTATCTTTTACTAGTCTCCTATTCTGGAACGAAGGTTTATAACAAACTATTAGAATCCTAACGGGTCTTTAATTTAGCCTTAGATCAGACCGGTCAGTTTCAAAGGATATATACGGTTTAATCGCGTGAAAGGCGAAAACCGGGAATGGAATGTGATTTGGACCCAACAAGTTTGAAGACTTGTTTTATATGGGTATAATAACCACACTCTGGATTTTGAAGTAAAAACGATAAGGTTTGACCCGTTTCGGCTAGTTCATGTAAACTAGTTACATAAACCGAACCGTGCGCGCAAAAGGCGTAACGGGTAACCGTAAGAGTCCTACATAGGTTCCCTAAGTTAATATGCTCTAAAGAGGTTGTGGTATCAGTAGGATACCTTCCATTATGCCCATAACGAGTTTAAATCCAATATACGCCCCGTAGGGGTATTTCGGTCTTTTTAAAGATTATAAAAGAGATTTCCGAGTTCTACAGGAAATCTGAGTTTTCCAAACAGTTTATAAAGTTCAAAATACTTTATTTATTATTTAAAATCAGTAGCAACTGGAATCGGGTCAAAATACCATGTAGAACTCAAGTTATGTCCGAAAAGGGTATATTCGGTATTTACCGAATCGATGCCATAACCGCAGGTTATGAGCAGGTTAAGAATAATTGAAAATCCTTAAAAATCCCAAAATATTATTTTACATCAGTGTGTAAAAGGTTTGGTGTCGAAACTTGGGTTTAGATAGGCCTTACGCTAAATGCGCCGTTTAATTCCTAAAGTTTCCGTAATTGCGCTATTTAGCATAACTCCTATTCTAGACCTCGGATTGACGTGAAATTTTAGGGACATGCTTAGAAATCAGTAACTAAGGTTATTGTCCTTTCACATGTCCAAAATTATCGTTTTAAAGTAAAAAGGGCGTTATGGTCAACTTTTGAGCTTTTAACGGAAATGTGCGAAAGACTTGGACAAACAACGAACCGGTCACAAAGGGTTATATCATCATGTAACCTGGTCCTAAGAGAGTCCTAAGGTATATCTAAATCATACCATAACGGGTCAGAACTGAAGTCAAAGCAAAAGTCAAAGTTTTGCGACTTTCGGTTCCGAACCGGGTCAAAACGGTAAATGGTCGGATCAAACAAGCTTAGACTAATTATAATACTTATTATCATGTTTTATGAGTGTCAAAACAGGTTACATGCCATCTACATTACTGATTATGCATAAAATCGAAAGTTAGCATTCTGTTGACTTTTTCTAAGCAAGTTTGACCCAAATTCGGACTAGTTAGAGTGGGAATCAGAGGGTGCCCTTTTAGGGGTTTAAAGCCCACATGATTGCCAACATATAACTACCTTTATTTCGATTAATCACTGGACCAATTATGATTAACCGTTAAGTCAATCGTTAATTACGACGGATTGACTTTTAAGCTAAATCTAAGCATAAACTTAACTAAGAAGGATGGAGCATACTTACAAGAGTCCTATGCACGACCAGGGATGAGTAGTGAGAGTTCTTGAGCTCCAGAAGTGATCAAGAAAGCAGTTGAAGGTGTGAGGAACAATGTTGCATCACAATGGCCTTTTATAGCCAATTTAGAGCCATAAGATCATTACAACAAGGCCTACAACTGTTTCTAGATGATCAACAACTGTCCCAGAGTGCTAGGGGACGTTTAGGGGGCGCCCATGCTCTCATTATTGCTCAATAAGTCGCTTAAAACACTCAACAGTGCTTCTGTCCGAATTTTTTGCATCTGGGGCATTGACGCGGCCCGCGTAAGAGGTCACTTAACCTTTACGCGGGTCGCCAGAATCCTTCTGACACGCCCATATCTATACTGTCCGCGCGGCCCACGTAAGATCTCTTGTATCTTTAACGCGGCCCGCCTGAAACCTATTTTTCAAGATTTTCAAATCTTTTGTAATCATTGCACTGGCCTTTGGCGTTTCGTAGGGGTAACTTTGCGTTTTGGGCCTTGTTAATTTACGTATAAGGGCCCCGTGACTTTTACCCAACTTATTAACCCTCGGTTAATTTATTATTACCCGGAAAGTCATAACTTTCAAAGTTTGACGCTTTTAACCCTTCGCATACGAATTTTGATCATAACTTTCTCGTTTTAAAACGGAAATTCGCGAAATTTATATCGCGCATTCAAGTGAGTATAATTTACCATTACAAAGCCTCGGGTATGCCCAAAGGTCACTCAGAGGTATAACTTAAACATGTTGACACATTTGGCCCCTGCAGTTTGTAATTCCTCACTTTCTTCCACAATTCGTTCCGTACGATCCATGATTTATTCGTTAGAAGGTACAAGCATCATTTAGGGTTACTGTACAGTATATTTATCCCTCGTTGACATTTTTAACCCTCGAATTTACATACTTTCAATGTTTGTCAACTTTAGTCCTTTGTTTAGTATTTAATACCACGTGTAACCCTAAGACACGTGTCAATACATTATTGGACGCAAAATTTCGAGGTGTTACATCCTCACCCCCTTAAAAGAAATCTCGACCTCGAGATTTATTGAAATAAATGAGGGTACTTTTCTTTCATCGTGGACTCTACCTCCCACGTGTACTCGGGACCTCTACGGGCATCCCATTTTACCTTCACAATCGGTATATACTTCCTGCGAAGTTTCTTAACCTGTCGATCCTCGATCGACACAGGTTTTTCAACGAACTTTAAGCTTTCATCGATGTGTACATCTGTGTGCGGTATAACCAGTGATTCGTTAGCGAAACACTTCTTCAGGTTACAGATGTGGAACACATTGTGGATACCACTGAGCTCTTCCGGTAAGTTTAATTTGTAAGCAACCGATCCGACACGTTCGATTACCTCGAAAGGTCCAATATATCTCGGGCTCAACTTGCCTTTCTTACCGAATCGCATCACCCCCTTCCAGGGTGATACCTTAAGCAATACCTTGTCGCCTACCTCGAAATTGAAAGGCTTACGTTTCAAATCTGCGTAGCTTTTCTGCCTGTCTCGGGCAGCTTTCAATCGATCGCGAATTTGGACAATTTTGTCCGTTGTTTCAAATATTATATCAGGTCCTGTCATCTGGACATCTCCAACTTCTGCCCAACAAACGGGCGTCCTACACTTTCTACCATATAAGGCCTCGAAAGGCGCAACCTTAATGCTCGTATGGTAGCTGTTGTTATATGAGAACTCGACTAATGGTAGGTGGTTATCCCAACTACCACCTAAGTCGATCGCACATGCACGAAGCATGTCTTCCAACGTCTGTATTGTACGCTCACTCTGTCCATCTGTCTGAGGGTGGTAAGCCGTACTGAAGTTTAGCTGCGTGCCCAAAGATTGTTGGAAACTTTTCCAAAAGTGTGACGTGTACCTGGTATCTCTATCAGAGATGATAGACACAGGCACGCCATGAAGGGCTACAATCTTATCTACAAACAACTGGGCTAACATATCGGAGCTACGAGTCTCCTTTATGGGTAGGAAATGTGCTGACTTAGTCAGTCTATCAACTATTACCCATATTGTATCGTTTCCCTTCTTTGTCTTTGGAAACTTGGTGATGAAATCCATCGTCACCATTTCCCACTTCCACTCAGGAAGTTCAGGCTGTTGTAGCAAGCCTGACGGCTTCTGATGTTCAGCTTTTACTTGTGCACAAGTTAAACACTTTGCTACGTAGGTGGCTATAGACTTTTTCAAGCCTATCCACCAAAAGTTTGCCTTCACATCCTGGTACATCTTATCCGTTCCAGGATGAACAGAATATCTGGAACTGTGGGCTTCCTAGAGGATAACGTCACGAAGACCTCCATAAACAGGAACCCATATCCTTCCATTCAATCTCAGAATTCCGTCTTT
This sequence comes from Helianthus annuus, assembly GCF_002127325.2. Classification (NCBI taxonomy): domain Eukaryota; kingdom Viridiplantae; phylum Streptophyta; class Magnoliopsida; order Asterales; family Asteraceae; genus Helianthus; species Helianthus annuus. Next base: position 192,337,825 of record NC_035436.2, on the reverse strand, counting down.
GCCATAGGATAACTGCTCCTCAGTTACCCCTAGCTTTTTCGTTAGGATAGTTAACTTCTAACACAGCTTCTTCTGTGCAGCTAACAATCTCTCTTTCAGACTGTTCTTGATTTCAATGCTCTTGGCATTGATCCTTATTGGTTTCACTCTTTCTTTTCTGCTCAAGGCGTCTGCGACTACGTTGGCCTTGCCTGGATGGTATCTTATTTCACAGTCATACTCGTTCAGAGTTTCCATCCAACGTCGCTGCCTCATATTCAAATCTTTCTGATTGAACAGATGCTAAAGGCTTTTGTGATCAGAATAGATCACAAATTTAATGCCATACAAGTAATGCCTCCAAAGCTTTAGTGCAAATACAATGGCACCCAACTCCAAGTCATGGGTGGTGTAATTCTTTTCATGCACCTTTAATTGACGTGAAGCATAGGCAATCACCTTGCCCCTCTGCATAAGCACACAACCCATCCCGGTGTGTGATGCATCACAATACACAACAAATTCTTCCATTCCGTCTGGCAATGTCAACACTGGAGCATTGCTCAGCTTTTGTTTAAGGATGTCGAAAGCTTCTTGCTGCTTAGGGCCCCAATTAAATTTTATATTCTTTCTAGTTAAAGAAGTTAGGGGTGTAGCAATTCTCGAGAAACTTTCGATGAAGCGTCTGTAGTATCCTGCTAGACCTAGGAAACTACGAATCTCCGTAGGCGTCTTTGGCTCCTGCCAATTCATGACGGCTTCAACCTTGGTGGGATCCACTTGGATACCACGCTCACTGACTACATGTCCAAGGAATTGGACTTCTCGTAGCCAAAATTCACATTTAGAGAATTTGGCATAAAGCTTTTCTTGATGAAGCAATTTAAGAATGCATCGAAGATGCTTCTCGTGGTCGGCTTGACTTTTAGAGTATATGAGGATGTCATCGATGAAGACAATGACAAATTTATCCAAATAAGGCTTACAAACGTGATTTATGAGATCCATGAATGCGGCAGGTGCATTAGTGAGCCCAAAAGGCATCACTAGGAACTCGAAATGACCATAGCGAGTCCTAAATGCAGTCTTGTGCACATCTTCGTCCTTGACCTTCAATTGATGATAGCCTGACCTTAGGTCAATCTTGGAAAAGTAGCTCGCTCCTTGCAACTGATCGAACAGATCGTCGATCCTGGGCAAAGGATACCTATTCTTGATTGTAACTTTGTTCAGCTCACGGTAATCGATGCATAGACGCATCGAACCATCTTTCTTCTTGACGAACAAGATTGGTGCTCCCCAAGGAGATGAACTTGGTCTAACAAAACCTTTTGCTAGCAGATCATCCAGCTGCGTCCTCAATTCTTTCATTTCTGTGGGTGCCAATCTATAAGGTGCTCTCGCAATAGGCGCGGCTCCTGGAATGATGTCGATACTGAATTCCACTTGCCTATCTGGTGGCAAACCAGGCCGTTCTTCCGGGAAAACTTCAGGATAGTCAGAGATGACTGGGATGTCTTCAATCTTGGGTTTCTCCTCACCGATAGTCGTCTGTGCCATATAAATGACACATCCTTTCTTCAAACATCTGGATGCCTTCAGCATAGATACTTGTGCAGGCAATCCATGTCGAGTATCTCCCTGGATGGTAAGCAGTTCTCCAGACGGAGTCTTGATTACCACTTGTTTCTTGTTGCACATAATTTGGGCTTGGTTATGCGATAACCAATCCATACCCAACACTATGTCGAAACCAGCGAGTTTAAAGGGTAACAGGGATAAAGGAAATGAGTGATTCCTAATGGATATAACACATCCATCTAAAACAGTTGAGACTGTTCCCATAGTCCCATCAGCTAGTTCTACTTCATATTTCACATTCAAGGTTTTAACAGGCAATTTTAGCAACTCACAAAACTTATCATCCACAAAGGATTTATCTGCTCCAGAATCAAATAACACTCTTGCAAATACATCATTGATAAGGAACGTACCGGTTATGACGTTGTCGTTCTGGATAGCCTCTTGAACATTCATCTGAAAGACCCTCGCATTGGTCTTTTTCCCTTCTTCAGCCTTCTTCACTATCTTCGGGCAGTTAGTCTTGATGTGCCCTTTTTCGTTGCAACTATAACAAGTTGCATCTTTGAGTTTCTTGCACTCAAGAGTCCTATGTTCAGAGGACTGGCAAATCCCACATGCTTTCGGCTGGGATTTCTGTTCATATCTGCACTTTCCGAAGTGGTGCTTCTCGCAAACATTGCACTTGGGCCTATCGCCCGACTGTCGGTCATTCTTCCTGTTCTCCGATCCCTTCTTGTGGTTACGATTCCCCCGGATTCTTGCTTGACCTACGTGAATTATCATCTTCACGTTTCCTCTTCTCACTATCAACGTTTCTCAGAGATCTCTGTCTCACTGCATCCAGTGTGAGAGACAGAGATATATCCGCCACGGATCTAAATGTAGCAGGCCTAGAAGCCTTCATGCTAGCTTTTATTTCTGGGGCCAAACCCCCAATGAAACGCGCGATCCGTTTGGGTTCCGGTGTTACAAGGTACGGAACCAATCTTGACAGGGTGTTGAAACTCGTGAGATACGCATGGCAGTCCAGGTTCTTCATGACCAATGATAAGAAATCAGATTCTATCTTCTCAACCTCGTGCTGAGGGCAGTAGGTTTCTTTAATGAGAGCAATAAATTCCTCCCATGACATGCTATACAACACAGCCTTCCCTGAGGCTTGAGCCAACGATCTCCACCATGCTAGGGCTTCACCCTTGAATGACTGGGATACAAACTTCACCACATCCCTCTCAGCACAACCACTGATGTCCACAACTGTGTCCATTTCGTCCAGCCAGGTCATGTAATCCACCGCGCCCTTTTCCCCAGTAAAATCTCTGGGCTTGCAGGAGACAAAGTACTTATACGTGCAACCCTTGGCGCGAGGTGCATCAGTGAACACTTTCTTCTTAGGACGGACACTATTCTCATTTGATGAGTGTCGATCGTCATCCTTCTTAGGCTTAGACTGGGTTGAAGGTGGAATTCTATGATGCTCAGAATGGGTTCTTGGTTTAGAGTGTGGTGCAGACCGGGTCCTGCTTCGAGACTCGCTATATTCTTCATATTGCCGATCTAAGGCAGTCTTAACAGCGTTGTCTACCAAAGCTTTTAATTCAGCACCAGTTATATGAATTTGGGCGTTATCATTGTCATCCTCCTTTGAATGACTATTAGCTCCATTCGGGTCAGCCATTTGAGATCTTGATCTGCTACAGAGGATAATGACAAAATTTTATTTAGGAGTTTATTATGGAACTGTCTTTTATGGCAATTCATTAACCATGGTAAACATAGACCATATTTGGTTAATTTGTTACTCACTTTCATTTAGGATTTAAATATAACTTATCCTAATTATAACAATATTGTTAGTGGCACAAAAGCCTAGTCACAAGGACGTTTTTATAATATAAGCCAGGATTTCGGAAAATCAAGGCATGAAGGTTTGAACCATAGTTCTTTTACCTTTTCTGACAGGGAGTCATAGACTACAACTGTCTATTGTCTTATATGACAATAAGTATGGCCCGTAGGCACTACATCACTAACGGATGTTTGATAAGTGATCATCTTAATTGATGATTCTATACCCATGATTCTTAAATCATTAATTTAGGTCTTGGAATCCTTTGAAAGATTCTTATAAGAATGACGCGTGTGATTTTAACGAATCACATTTGCCAAGGATGTTAACATGTTTACAGAGGTTAACAGGAAACTGAATCTTTTAATCAGGTCTTACCATCTTGGCCAGGCCTATTAATGACACAGGGCTAGGTTTCACCATTAAGATTAAGATTCTTTATTTAATAACTGATAGGCAGATTAATTTAAAAGGAATGATTTTTAATTTGTTTCATATAATAATATATTAAAAATGACAAAAATGAAATTTATAAACTTAACATTCCATTAATCATAATAATGATTACACACTGCCCTAAACGGGACTTTCAATAGACAAATACGTACGCAGAGGTTTATAGAAAACAAGTCCACGCAGGGACCAAATACAAAGATAGATGTCCGCACAGGGACGAAAGATAAGTCCACGCATGGACTAAACACAATAAATGTCCACACAGGGACTAAACACTCAATAAATGTCCACGCAGGGACTAAAGCAAATAAATGTCCACACAGGGACTTGATTAAAATAGGAAATATATTAGTACATCTAGAGACTAATGATCTCGCTTCTTCTTCCCTTTTAACAGGTTTGCTAGGCCTTTAAGGAAACCACGATTGTTCTTGCGTTCTTGCTCAAAGTCTCGTTCCACTCTGTTCAAACGGTGGAGGATTTCTTCCTGTTCTGGTGGGGAAAAACGTGGCTGCTGTGTTACGTGTTGAGCCTGAGTTCTAGCAGGAGCTGGATACCCATGAGCTGCGTATCCTAATCCCCAAGGATCCCCATAAGGTCCTTCGGGATGGAGGGCGTTGTAGTTTGCCGCTACCACGTACGGATCGGCATCCGCATAATTATAGTTGTAGTGTGTGTGAGCTGGCTGCTCAAACGGGTTGTACGCTGTGGAACCGGCGTACGCAGGTATTGGTTATCATACCCAAATGGTGGTGGAGGTGGTGCAACTGGTGCAGAATTCACCGCTGCAGGGTGGCTCGAAGGTTCACCCATTTGTGGTTCTTCAGGCAATGGCGGAAAATGACTTGCACTCGAGTGGCGAGGGGTGCTAAAGTGAAATTCCCCTTCTCGGGTGGACATCCGCGCGCCTGATCTTCTACGCCTTGGCGGATCTGGAGGTGCTTGTTGAACTGGTGGCGGAGGAGGCGGTGGCGTAACTGCCATGAAACGCGAATCCTTGGAAGGATCCTGTTGCTGGTGCTGCTGCTGGTGAGGTGATGAATGGTGAGAGGGTGTAAAGTACCACTCGCACTGGTTAAACCTCGCCTGGAAACTGTCTGGACCCTGATAGGGTGTTCCATGGAAGGATGACCCATCAGAGATCTCGATAGGATGGTTGGGAGTACCTCTTGCGGGTTCGATGGGATCCGTGTCCTCGTCCATGTCTACCGCATTGTTTTCGGAGAAGTGGTCCTCTGGTCCAAGAGGGTTAAAACCTATTGGTTCTTGGACATAGTCTGCCGGGTTGAATCGACCTTGAAAGAAAGGAGTGGGATCACCATAAGAACGGTGCAAAACAGAACGCTGGAGAGGTATGAACGAAGGTTGAGGGTTACTAGGCTCGTTTTCCGAGTTCGGCCCAAAAGAGTGCCGGTATGAAGGCGTCAAACTGTGTGAGGTAGACCGTCTGGCTGGCTCAAAGAGGTTCCTCCTACGCCTCTGAGGTTCTTCACTCCTTGTGCTGGAAGGAGCTTGCATGTGTGAAGGTCCTGCCTCGTGATCATTGTGAGTAGTGATCGGCCCTTTGCCTCTTCCTCCTCTTCTAATTGCCGGTGGCATATTTCCTGCTTAACAAATTTTTAAGTCATAATAAACAATAAAAGACAAACGAGAGCCACAATTCGAATTTGTCCTATGTAGGGCTGTAAACGAACCGAACGTTCAGCGAACAGTTCGTGAACCGTTCGGAGGGAAGTTCGTTTATGTTCGTTCGTTTAATAAACGAACGAACATGAACAAGAAATTTCGTTCGATTAGTTAAATGAACGAACATGAACAGAGGTCTCGTTCGTTCGATTGTGTTCGTGAACGTTCGGTAAGGTGTTCATGAACGTGTTCGTGAACATTCGTTGATTTGCGTTCATTTATGTTCGTATGTTTGTGTTTTAATTGAAGATCTTTGTACTTTCTTATATTTTATTTGTACTTTTTATATTATTAAACTTTTATTTATTTTATTTCCTTAACAATTAAACTAGGAAACCCACTTTCACCTTGTTTATGCATCATTTCTCTTTCATTTCTCATTATTTACATCCACGAATACAATCGACCTCCGTTCCCAAGGTTGGAGAACTCGCTAGTCGTTAGCGGGTCGGTGAGGTAGGGACTAGCGACTACTCGGGATTAATCGGGATTAATCGGATCGGACTTTTTATGTATAATTTTAAGTTTTTATACATATATACATATATTTTTATTCGTAATTTTTTTAAGTGGACAAGTTTTAACCGGAATCTGGGAGGTTTTGGCCGGAATATGTGTTTTTTTCCCGTTTTTCTGATTTTTTCTGATTTTTTCCGATTTTTTTTTGTTTTTTCCCGATTTTTTCCGATTTTTCCCGACCGACTAGTCGCGATTAGGGCCGACTAGGGCCGATTAGGGCCGACTAGGCCGACTAGCGATTTTTTTACCGATTAGCTGAAAATTACTCAGTTGATGGGCGACTAGCGACTAGTCAGCGATTAATCGCCGGCTAGTCGCGATTTTTGCAACCATGTCCGTTCCACAATAAGGGATTCAAGTTCGAGTGCTACTCTTTGGGCCTTCTACCTTTATCCTTCGTCGCGTTCGCCAAATTTATTTGTGTTCGTTTGTGTTCGTGAACCGTTCGCGAACACACTCATTTCCTTAATGAACGAACACGAACATAAAATCTCGTTCGGTAAGTGTTCATGAACCGTTCGTGAACACATTTATTTCCTTAACGAACAAACACGAACAAGGCTTTGTTCGTGTTCGTTCGGTTCATTTACAGCCCTAGTCCAATGTTCTTGTCTAGACTCAAGTATGTGCAATTGTGTCATTGAGATTAAACACATAAGGATAGTGTTTAATTCACTCAACGTTGGCTCGGATACCAACCTGTCACACCCCGATTTCCACGTGTTTCACCGGTGGGCCCGGTGGGGGATTACCGTGACGTAGTTGGCAACAATATAGTCAAACCACACAATATTTAAATGCACAACGGAAGCATAAATATAGATTATATTTCAACCATCGAATGTAATATCCAAGTATCACGAATAGTCGAAATAAATCCACAGGTGATCAAAATAAAAATAGAAGTATTGTTCAACAGATAGTGGCATCCCAAGCTTGTGAGACTCTAACGATGCTAAGGAGTGGCCAGCCTATTTCGTGTAGATCCTGCATTTAATCTTTTTGGGGAAAATACGTCAGTTTACACTGGTAAATACATTCAACTGACACTTTTTGTAAAAGGTTTAATAAAATTGATTTGAATGCACAAGGCACAAACTCTTTATAACTTGGGATAATTAATCAATTTAATCTTGTAAAAGAATTACATGTTCACTATGCGTTCAGTCGCCCGGGTCGTGCCGGGTTTAAGGTTAATAGACACACCACAAAGCATAAAGCCGTGGCGGGAAAACCAACGGTTATACCTTTAATAATAATATAGACACATTTTCGGGTGTACGCCTACACCCGTGTGTCGGGGTCGTGGCCATTTCGTAAAATGATGCCAAGGATATCCGGGACATGGTCATTAAGCTCCCAAAGGTGTAAAGCCAACAAAACCAATTTTTAAACGGGTCACATTGATAATACCCAACTACTAATGAGTTAGGGTAAATTGCCCGACCAAGCGGTATTTTATATACCGTAACCCAAGCCCGTATAATGGAAAATAAGTTAAAAGTATTTACCTGAGCAAGTAATAATCCTCAATCAAACAAATGCAAGTATCTTTTACTGGTCTCCTATTCTAGAACGAAGGTTTATAACAACCTATTAGAATCCTAACGGGTCTTTAATTTAGCCTTAGCTCAGACCGGTCAGTTTCAAAGGATATATACAGTTTAATCGCGTGAAAGGCGAAAACCGGGAATGGAATGTGATTTGGACCTAACAAGTTTTGTTATGGGTGAAATTCTGAGCCCATATCCTGGAAAATATCTTGATATATATCTTGTTTATGTAGTATCTGTTTACATCCGGGATGCTAGTTCAGGATATTGGTAACATCCTGAATGGTATCCTCAGGATTACTAATGGATTATGTGCAGGTACATGGGTTAGAAGCTAGCAACGTTAACAAGACTTATTCCACAGAAGACTCGGTCCAAGTCGTTCAAATGAAGACGTTGAAGCCGTATTACTCGGTCCATAACGTTCATAATGGAATATTCGGAGTAGCCCATATTTGTAGGGATTATTGTTTGTAATTCATTACTATAAATAGGTGGGTATATCAGATCAACGAGGACATCACAATCACACTCGCTACACTCTAACACTTGCTCTCTAGCAATTTTCACTTTCATACAAATTCATTGTAACACTTAGCGATCTGATCTATATCCTGCACTGTATCCTGAAGTTTAAAGCAATAAGAAGAACAAGGCAGCTGCGATTGTCAGCTCCCGAGGTTTTGTGCCGGCGATCTAGATTGATCAAGGGCTTTCCTAGTACATCTCGTGTCAACCCCTTTACTTTTTGCTCATTGTTTGATCGTAGATACAGCTCAATATCCTGGGCCGTATCCTGAACACTGTTTTTCCAAACAACATAACCAGCATATTTTCAACACACTTTTTAGCACACTACCTCACTTAACTAATTTGATCACTTAATTGCTTCGGTAATTTTTGACCAAAACAATTTGGCGCCCACCGTGGGGCTAGTGGTGCTCTCTTTTCTAAAAATTTTTGGTAAATCGCTAATCGGTTTTCTATTTTCAAAACTCTTTGCCACATTGTCCGTAATGGCCTCTAGATCAAACATGAGTTCCTCTACTGTGTCTGCTGTGACTTCTGCCACTACCGGTTCGGTGCTTCCACCACCTCCTCCAAGGATGCCAGCCTCTACACAATCTCAAGATGTTATCCCTACTCGGAGTGTCCAGGGATCTGCTCCTGTTTTAGCTTCTAACGATGAAATTCTAACCTTATTTGGAAGTGTGCAGGAACAAATGAGGCAGCAACAGGAAACAAACCAAATGCTTTTAAGGGAAATACAACTCCTGAAGTCTGGCTCGAGCAGATCTGCTGAGGATAATGTCACTCCATTACACCCCAGAGCGTTGAACTTTAGTTCAGCTGTGTATACTGAGGATAACAGGGGGAATATTGTGCCCAGCCTTCCTCAGAATCATACTCCTGAAATACCCTCCTCGGTCAGGATATCAACCATGAGGAGCTCAGGATATGCTTCAGGATATGGGCAAAATCCTCTAACGGGTAACGTATCAAATAATAATAATGTTATTGCCACTAGCAGTGTTGGATCTTTGCAGGATACAACTGTAACGTCAGAATTATCCAGGGAGCTTCAGAAATTAAAGGATATGATATCCAGTGTACCTGGGGTGGTGCAACCAATTCCTGAAGTATCCTAGGATAGCCACAGGATATCTCGGTTCGTGCATCCTATATGTGATGCTGAAATCCCAAAAAGATTTCAGACTCCGAACATGAAGCTTTACTACGGAACCACGGATCCTGGAGAGCATATTGCCCAGTATAGGGAAAGGATGAAGATCAACCCTATCCCTCCAGATCTCAAGGAAGCGTGCTTGTGCAAGGGTTTTGGTTCAACCTTGACAGGATCAGCTTTGAAATGGCTCTTGAATGTTCCTCCACATTCGATTACATCTTTTGCTCACTTAGTAAATTTATTTAATAGTCAGTTTTCTTGTAGTAGAAGCTTTGAAAAATTAACAAGTGATCTCTACAGGATAACACAAGGGCCTCAGGAATCCCTTAGGGATTATGTGAACAAGTTCAGCCGGGAATCACTAGGCATTCCCCATCTTGATGTTGCAACAGCTGTGCAAGCTTTCAAGATGGGGCTGCAAAAGGATTCTCAATTTTATCAAGACCTTGTAATGAACCCATGCAGGAACCTGGATGAAGCCCAGAACAGGGCCCTAAGATATATTCGGTTGGAGGATGACAGAAAGATGCAAGAAAGGATGAACTCATCCAACACTTATGATTCAACTAACAGGAAGTCAGAATCCTCATTCAAGTCATATCGGCCCAAGCCATATGGCAGAAATGAGAACAAGAGAGTGAATGCTGTCGAAGATGAGGATCCTGAAGAGTATCCTGAATTATCTGAATATTGCTTTTCTGTTAACATTCCTGAATTGATGTATGCCATGCAGGGTCTAGGGGACAAGGCAAGATGGCCTCGAAAGAATCAACAAAAAGCAGATTGGAAAGACAAATCAAAATGGTGTGCTTTCCACGAAGATTTTGGACATATGACTGAGGATTGCATCGCTCTAAGGAAAGAAATAAGCTATCTTCTAAGCAAGGGATATTTGAAAGATCTCTTAGGGAGAAAGAAGAATAAGGGTCAGGGTACTGAGAAGGATCCTGAGCGAGCGGCATCATCTCCCGCCGATGCCAAGATAATCAACTTCATTTCAGGAGGATCCGACATTTGTGGAACTTCGTATTCGGCAGCAAAGAGACATGCAAAGGAAGCTAAGGCCGAAAGGGGAGACAAACCTGTCAGGATGACTACCCTCACAACTGACAAAGTGATCACTTTTGATGCAGATGACAGGGATACTGTCCAGGATCCTCACCATGATGCTCTGGTAATAACGTTATATGTGGCTAACCATTTTGTACGCAGGATACTGGTTGATAATGGCAGCTCCGTCAACATAATCCAACTAGAAACTCTAAAGAGAATGAATGTGTCTCCAATGGATATCACTTCAAAATCTACCGTGCTTGTTGGGTTCAGTGGAGAGGCTAGAAACACAGTGGGAGAGATAAAGTTGCCAGTATACGTTGAAGGAGTCAACAAGATACAACGTTTCTGTGTGATGGATTCTCTATCCTGCTATAACATCATCCTAGGAAGACCGTGGATTCACAATATGAAGGCCGTACCATTGACATATTACCAATGCATCAAGATCCCTACCCCTTGGGGGGTTGTCAAGATCGATAGTGATCAGCAAGAGGCGAAAGAATGTTACTCATCCTCAATGAAATCCTCGACCAAGCCAAGTGCTGCATAGCAATTAAAGATGCGGGCCCAGGATATCGTGGAGAATCCGGAGCAGGATGTGAAGAAAGTTATCCTGGATCAGGATAATCCTGATATCTCGGTGCTCGTAGGGACCAATATCCCTCAGGATATTGAAGAGCAATTAATTAACTTTTTGAAATGCAGGATGTCAACATTCGCATGGAAGCATGAGGACATGACAGGTATATATAAAGACATTATTACTCACAAGCTTGGAATTGACAGGTCATTCAAGCCTATACAACAAAAGAGAAGGAAGTTCGCCCCTGAGCGGAATGCAATTATCCAAGAGGAAGTTGAAAGATTATTGAAGTCCAGGATGATTAGAGAAGTCAAATTCCCTAGATGGCTAGCAAATGTGGTAGTGGTTCAAAAGAAGAATGGGAAGTGGAGAGTCTGTGTAGACTACACAGACCTGAACAAAGCTTGTCCAAAAGACCCATTCCCTCTGCCTCATATAGACTCGATGGTGGATGCCACTGCCGGTCATGAAATGTTGACCTTCATGGATGCATCCTCAGGATTCCAGCAGATTCAAATGGAACCTTCGGACCAGGAGGATACTGCTTTCATGACACCAACAGGTATTTACTGTTATACTGCTATGCCTTTCGGTTTAAAAAATGCAGGTGCAACGTACCAGAGATTGGTGAACATGATGTTTAAAGACAAACTGGGGGACACCATGGAGGTGTACATTGACGATATGGTGGTCAAATCCAAGAAAGCTGAGGATTATCTTCAGGATATTAAAGGAGCATTCGATATCCTGGACCAGTATAATATGAAACTTAATCCTGCAAAGTGCCATTTTGGAGTGGGGGCAGGAAAGTTTTTAGGATACATGGTAACAAAAAGAGGGATAGAGGCAAGCCCGGAGCAGATCAAAGCTATCTTGGATATAAAGTCACCCTCGAATATGAAGGATGTTCAACGGTTAACAGGACGAGTGGCAGCCTTGAATAGGTTTATTTCAAGATCCTCGGAAAAGTGTAAAGAATTCTATGATATCCTGAAAAAGAATAAGAAATTTGAATGGGGCGAGAAGCATGAAGCAGCCCTGCAGGATTTGAAGCAGTATCTCTCAACCGCGCCTCTATTGATGAAGCCTGAGGATGGTGAACCATTATCCCTGTATCTGGCAGTATCAGGGAATGCAGTAAGTGCAGTACTGGTAAAGGATCACGAAGGTCAGCAGTATCCTGTTTATTATGTTAGCAAAAGTTTGTTAAATGCTGAAACTAGATATTCTCATCTAGAAAAGTTAATATTGGCTCTAGTTATGGCATCAACAAAGCTTAGACATTATTTTGAAACACATAGGATTCATGTTAAAACTAATTATCCTGTCAAGAATGTGCTTAGGAAACCAGAGATGTCGGGTAGAATGGCTAAGTGGTCGGTAAAATTAAGTGCCTATGATCTAATATATGAACCTAGAAATGCAATAAAGTCTCAGGCTCTAGCAGACTTTGTGGCTGATTTCAGTAGTGATATTCAAAATGAAGTAGACCTAGAAGTACAACAATTAGGAGAAAATTTAGAATCCTGGATATTATATACTGATGGTGCATCTAATATAAGGGGTGTAGGTTTAGGTATACTACTAAAATCGCCACAGGGGGACATAATACCCCAGGCTGTTAGATGTGAATTCCCTGCTACTAACAATGAGGCAGAATATGAAGCTTTAATTGCAGGATTAGAATTGGCTAAGAATATGAATATCAAGAATTTGCAAGTATATGTTGATTCCTTGTTAATTACTAATCATTTTAATGGATCCTATGCAGTCAAAGGTGAGAAACTAATTGAATACCTCGGTATTCTTAAAAGATTAGCAGGATATTTCGATATTTTTACACTTGAACAGGTACCAAGAGAGGATAACGCCGAAGCAGACGCATTGGCAAACTTGGGATCATCAATCAGGATACCAGAAGGGACCCCAATACCGATATTACATATCCTGTATCCTGCGACGAATTCTCAGGATAAAGAAGTAGCAGGTATTCAGGTTCCTGGAACGGTATATCCTGAAGAGGATCCTAAATCCTGGACGGCCCCAATCATGAGATATCTCAAAGAAGGACACATCCCTGGAGATGAAAATCCTAAGGCATTTAGGATGAAGGTATCACGATTCACTATTATAAATAATATTTTATACAAGAAATCTCTTGCAGGACCATACTTGAGATGCTTGGAGGATCCTGAAGCCAAACGAGTACTTCAGGATATACATGAAGGGGATTGTGGTAACCACACTGGGGGCAGGTCGTTATTCTCGAAAGTATTAAGGACAGGATATTATTGGCCAACAATGAGGAAAGATGCCGCAGAATATGCTCGAAGATGTGACGTATGTCAGAGACATAGTAACATACTACATCAACCAGCTGAACCACTATATCCTGTAGCGTCCCCTTGGCCGTTCATGAAATGGGGGATGGATATAGTAGGGAAGTTACCAAAAGCTCCGGGAGGAAAAGTCTTTATGCTGGCAATGACGGATTATTTCTCTAAGTGGGTTGAAGCTGAAGCATTTGTTCAAGTTAGAGACCAAGAAGTAGTATCTTTCATAAAGAGGAATATCCTGACCAGGTTTGGAGTACCAGTTGAAATCATTTGTGATAATGGGTCCCAGTTTATAAGCAGAAGGACTACCGACTTTTGCAAGAGTTGGGGAATCAAAATGATAACGTCTACTCCGGTACATCCTCAAGCGAATGGACAAGCTGAATCTTCAAACAAGATAATAGTGAATAACTTAAAGAAGAGACTTGGAGCCAAAAAAGGAAGATGGGCAGAGGAATTACCCTTTGTGTTATGGGCTGACAGGAATGTTTTGGTCAAAAATCACACAAGGATAATGTAACCAAACTTTATGTAAACGGGGTATGATGCTTGGTTAATTATAAAAGTAAAGGATCACTTTTGTGAGAAATATGCAAAGACACAATGATTTATACGAGGAAAAAGCCCTTGATCAATGTATGATCTCCGGCATAAAAAACCTCGGGTGATGGCAACTACCGATCACCAACTTCAATATAAGAAAAATATAGTTACAACTTCGGATGATAATGAGCTGAGTACAAGGATCACTATAGTTTCGAGTGTCTAAGCGTGTGAGAATTGTGTTGTGTGTCGTCGTGTGTTCTTCCAAATGAGGAAGAGTGGTATTTATACAAGTGTAGGTGACCTATTTTAGGTAAAAAGACTAATAATCAGCTCATTACCCCTTTAGAAATAAAAGACAATCTAGCCTAAATTGCCGCCCATAAATCAAGCTAAGTTTCCATATCCTTTGCAACGTCTATCTTCGATTAAGCTCATGCTATAATTGTGAAAACGCGTCCCTTGATTATGATGCTAAGAGCGTATCCTGCTAGATGTTCCTGCAAAATAACATTGTTTTAAACGAAGGTAACTGTTAGTATGAGGATCCTTTGATGGTCCATGATCCTGATCCTGAAGTCCTACTGAGGATCACTGTCTGCCAAAGAAACAAGGATCACTGGTTAGGATCACGTATAAGGATCACGTATAATAAAAATCCAGCCCTAACAATTGCCCCCAAAATATAAGGAGTTTATTGTAAATTAATGAGTTATATTTTGCTCTGATCTTATCTTCAACGGACTACTCGGATAACTAGCCGTTATCAGCGAACTAGCCGTTGTGATCATTACGTCATAGATGTGACAATCCCTGCAAATCATGATTATAAATAGGAGATAGGGTTGGGATCACTCTGCATTTAAATTCAGGATATACTCCCTTTATAATCTCCACCGAAGATTGAGCAGGTATTCTCTTCTTCTCTCTTTCCTTTCTTCCTTCTCTTGCTCTGTTTTTTCTGCTTTTACTCTGTTTCTGTTCCACCACGAGTATGTTACTTCGAAATTCTCCACATAAGGATTCCAAGAAGAGCAGTCCCCTAAAAAGCCAAGGGATCATCAAGGACTCTCCTACGGAGAGATGTTGCTTTACTGATGCTCATGTAGACAGGATTCGTCATTGCTTTCCGGCGAATGCTGTTTTCAAATCCTTCACACCTACTGCTTTGAGCGACTTTGTTTCAGACGTCTGGGTGGCCTTCCCTGCTACTCCGTTCACCATAGGGTATTCGTATCCTTTTCCAGCCTTCACCCAATCCTTCTTTTCTTTAACCGGCATATCTTATATCCAAGCTATGCCGATGATCTGGAGGGTCCTGTATACCTTCGAGAGGATCATCGAGCAGAAGGGAATTGATTTGGGGATGGCAGAGTTGGCCGCACTTTATGATCTTACTGTTAGGGCTGGATTTTTATCATAGGTGATCCTTACATATGATCCTAACCAGTGATCCTTGTTTCTTTGGCAGACAGTGATCCTCAGCAGAACTTCAGGATCAGGATCATGGGACAATACGGTGATCCTCATACTAACGGCCACTTCCGCTTAATACAATATTGTTTTGCAGGAACATCTAGCAGGATATGCTCTAGACATCATGATCCAGGGACGCGTCTTCACAAATATGGCAAGAGCTTAATTGAAGAAAGACGTTGCACAGGATATGGAAACATGGCTTGATTCATGGGCAACAATTTAGGCTAGATTCTCTTTATTTCTAAAGGGGTAATGAGCTGATAATTAGTCATTTTACCTAAAATAAGTCACCTACACTTGTATAAATACCCCTCTTCCTCATTCGGAAGAACACACAACATACGACACAACTCTCAAACACTTAGACACTCAGTGATCCTTGTACTCAGCTCATTACTATCCGAAGTTGTAACTACATTTTTATTATATTGAAGTTGGTGATCGGTAGTTGCCATCACCCGAGGTTTTTTATGCCGGAGATCATACATTGATCAAGGGCTTTTTCCTCGTATAAATCATTGTGTCTTTGCATCTATTATCACAGAAGTGATCCTTTACTTTCATAATTAACCAAGCATCATACCCCGTTTACATAAAGTTTGGTTACATTATCCTTGTGTGATTTTTGACCAAAACAGTTTGGCGCCCACCGTGGGGCAATTGGTGCTTCATTCATAAGAAAAATCTTTTGTTCGAAATCATTTGAAAGAGTTACATGGCTTCATCATTGAAGAACACGTCCACGGCGATGTCTGCAGTCACCTCATCACAGATCACTTTGCCTCCTCCACCGGCAGGATCTCAGAAAAATACTGAGAAGAGATCAACTCCCACTTTCTCTAAACCTCTATCTTCTTCTGCTATGAATTCTTCTATTCCCAGTACTAGTGATGTATTTGCTTTAATTTTGCAGATGAAGGATCGTATGCAGCGGCAAGATGAAACTAACGAAAGGATCCTCAGGGAAATTGGAGATCTCAAAAGACAAAAGAAAGCGGCAGAGGATCATTCTCCACTGATGCCCAAATCCTTGAGCTTTGATACTCCAATGATCACTTCCCAGCCATCAGGGATCCCGGACGTGCAAATCATAGGGGAGTCAAGAGGATCACGTCTCAACTCGACAGCAATGACTCAGACATCAGATTCACATTTTCAGCCAATAGGATCCTATCCTCAATACATGGGATCCTTCATGAATCCGGGAGCCTATCCGGGGGCACAGCAGTTTCAAGGATCCTACTTTGTTCCAGGATCATTCCAGGGCCAAGGATCCTCCTTTGTTCCAGGATCATCCCAGGTTCAAGGATCCTCCTTTGTTCCAGGATCATCCCAGGTTCAAGGATCCTCCTTCGTTCCAGGATCGTCCCAGACACCAGGATCCTTACAGATGCCAGGATCCCTAAAAAGTTTGCAAACAGGAAGTCTAGATGTCCATCAAGGGGACTTCATTCCAATGCAGACCATTGCTTCCACTGGCCCCTCCATTGTTCCAGAACCCCAGCAATATGGATTCCCTAACTTGAACCCAATGGGAGGTAACACTTTAAATAATTATCCTACCACTAACCTTGGATTCATGCAGGATACAGGTACCAATCATGCTATGGCCAGGGAATTACAGAAACTAAAGGACATGATCTCAAGTGTTCCAGGGGTAGTCAAGCCTATCCCAGAGATTGCAGATGGAAGCCACAAGGTATCTCGCTTTGCACCACCAATTTGTGATGCAGAGGTACCCAAAAGGTTCCATATCCCTACCATGAAGCTGTATGATGGCACAACGGATCCAGAGGAGCATATAGCACAATACAGAGAAAGGATGGAAATCAATCCTATCCCAGAAAAGTTGAAGGAAGCATGCCTATGTAAAGGATTTGGATCCACTCTAACTGGATCAGCTCTTAAGTGGCTGCTAAGTCTTCCCCCCTACTCTATTACTTCATTTGCCAATTTAGTTAATTTATTCAATAACCAATTCTCTTGTAGTAGAAAATTTGAAAAATTAACTAGTGATTTGTACAGGATAACTCAAAATCATAATGAATCATTAAGGGATTATATAACTAAATTTAGTAAAGAATCCTTGGATATTCCCAACTTGGATATGGCTACGGCTGTTGAAGCCTTCAAAATGGGATTGCTTAAGGATTCATTATTCTATGATGATCTTGTTATGACACCATGCAGGAATTTAGATGAAGTAAGAACTCGAGCACTCAGGTTTATCCGGCTAGAGGATGATAAGAGGATCCAGGAAAGACAAGTAGGATCCTCAAAACCAGATGAGCAAGGATCCTCCTTCAAAAGCAACAAGTTCAAATCCTACCATAGAAACGAGAACAAGAATGTGCATGCTGTTAACCAAGAAGAGGATGATGAAGAATATCCTCCAATCTCAGAATATTGTTTTTCCGTTGATAATCATGAACTAATCCTTGCAATGCAGGATCTAGGTGAAAAAGCTAGGTGGCCCAGGAAGAATGATAAACCATCCGGGACTAAAGACAAGTCCAAATGGTGTGCATACCATGAAGATTTCAGGCATCTAACTGAAGATTGCATAGCCTTAAGAAAAGAAATTGGATACCTGCTAAGCAAGGGGCATCTAAAAGAATTGTTGGGGAGAAAAAAGCAAAGGACCCAGGATCCTGAAAGGATCCCTGAAAAGGCTCCAGCACCTCCGGCAAACGCACAAGTGATTAACTTTATATCCGGAGGATCAGACATCTGTGGTACATCCTTTTCAGCGGCCAAAAGACATGCAAAAGAATCGAAAATGGATAATGGAGAAAGGCCTATTAGAACCTCAAGTGTCTCAGAAGGGAAGATGATAACATTTGATGAGGATGATCGCATTAACATTCAGGATCCTCACCATGATAGTTTAGTTATCACTCTCTTTATCTCTAACCATTTTGTCCGCAGGATCCTTATTGACGGAGGGAGCTCAGTGAACATTATCCAGCTTGATGTCTTAAAGAAGATGGGAATCCCAGAATCAGACATCACACCAAGATCCTCCGTGCTTGTAGGATTCAGTGGGGAGACGAAGAAAACTCTGGGGGACATCAAACTCCCAATCTACGTGGAAGGATTACATAATTACCAAAAATTTTGTGTTATTGACTGTTTATCTTGTTGCAACGTTATCCTTGGCAGGCCTTGGATACATGACATGAAAGCAGTTCCATCTACCTACCATCAATGTGTGAAGCTCCCTAGCCCATGGGGAATAATCAAGATCGATAGTGACCAGCAGGAGGCTAAGGATTGTTATACCTCATCTATGAAGCCAACCTCGAAGCCAAGGGAGCAATAGCAATTACAGCATCCTCCAAGGAATGTCTTGGAGGCAAGGGAACAAGATGTAGATGAAATCCTCTTGGATCCTAGTGATCCTGAATCAAAAATCTATATCGGATCAGGGATCCTTGGCAAGATGAAAGAAGACATGATATCCTTCCTCAAAAGAAGAAAATCTACCTTTGCTTGGAAACATGAAGATATGACAGGTATATCTAAGGATATTATTACTCACAAACTTGGCATTGACAGGTCTATCAAACCAATCCATCAAAAAAGGAGGAAGTTTGCACCAGAAAGGAATGCCATTATCCAAGAAGAAGTAGAGAGACTACTTCGAGCAGGTATGATCAGAGAGGTAAAGTATCCAAAATGGTTAGCCAATGTGGTTGTTGTCCAAAAGAAAAACGGAAAGTGGAGGGTATGTGTCGATTTCACTGATTTGAATAAGGCATGTCCCAAGGATCCTTTCCCATTACCCCACATTGACTCCATGGTGGATGCAACAGCGGGGCATGAACTGTTAACCTTTATGGATGCATCATCTGGGTTCCAACAAATCCAGATGGAACCATCTGACCAAGAGGATACAACCTTTATGACCCCAACCGGTTTATATTGTTATACTGCCATGCCTTTTGGACTAAGAAATGCAGGTGCAACATATCAAAGGCTGGTAAATATGATGTTCAAAGATCAAATTGGAAAAACTATGGAGGTGTACATAGATGATATGGTGGTCAAGTCAAAGAAAGCTGAGGATCACCTAAGGGACTTGGAAGAAGCATTCGATATCCTTGATAATTACAACATGAAACTTAATCCTTCAAAATGTCATTTTGGTGTTAAGGCAGGAAAGTTCTTAGGATACATGGTAACCCAGAGGGGCATTGAAGCAAGCCCGGAACAAATCAAAGCATTAATAAATATCAAATCTCCTGCCAATGCCAAGGATGTTCAGAGACTGACAGGCAGGATAGCAGCTTTGAACAGGTTCATATCGAAATCCTCAGAAAAATGCAAAGAATTCTACGATATCCTAAGGAAGAATAAGAAGTTCGAATGGACTGAGAAACATGAGAATGCTTTACAAGCCCTAAAAGAGTATATGTCCTCAGCACCAGCATTAGCAAAACCGGAAAAAGGAGATGTGTTATCCTTATATCTGGCGGTATCCTCAACCGCTGTAAGTGCTGTCCTTGTTAAGGATCACGAAGGTACACAATATCCTATCTACTATGTAAGTAAAAGTCTACTTGATGCCGAATCCAGGTACTCACACCTCGAAAAACTTATCCTTGCATTAATCATGGCATCGACTAAGTTAAGACATTATTTTGAAACCCATACTATTGTTGTTAGAACTAATTTTCCAATTAAGAATGTCCTCAGGAAACCAGATATGTCAGGGAGAATGGCTAAGTGGGCAGTAAAGCTTAGTGCCCACGATATAAGATACGAACCAAGAACAGCTATTAAATCTCAGGCACTAGCTGACTTTGTGGCTGATTTCAGTAGTGATCTACAAAAAGAAGCAGAATTGGAGGTTCAGCAGTTAGATGAGACCAAGGATCCTTGGATACTACACACTGACGGATCCTCAAATATCAAAGGCACAGGGCTAGGGATCCTACTAAAATCGCCACAGGGGGACATAATACCCCACTCCATAGCCTGTGAGTTCCAAGCAACTAACAATGAGGCTGAGTATGAAGCCTTAATTGCTGGCTTACAAATTGCTAAGGATATGGGGGTAAAGTATCTCAAAGTATATGTAGATTCATTATTGATCACTAATCACTTTAACGGATCCTATGCTGTTAAAGGTGAAAAACTAACAAAATATTTAGAGATAGTCAAAGAATTGGCACTCTCTTTTGTTTCTTTTAGCTTAACACAGGTACCAAGGGAGGATAACACGGAAGCTGATGCATTGGCCAACCTAGGATCATCCTTGAAGATTCCAGAAGATATAAGTATCCCTATCATCCATATCCTGGCTCCTGCTATTGAAAATCAGGTGGCCATGGAAATAGAAGAGGATACTGTAATGATCCCTAGTGAAGAAGCCCAATCTTATTCAGGATCATGGATCTCACCAATCATGAGATACTTGCAACATGGGGAGATTCCAACGGGAGAAAATCCTAGAGCTTTCAGGATTAAGGTATCTCAATTTGCAATCTTAAAAAATGTGCTATATAAACGATCCCTTGCAGGACCATATTTAAGATGTATTGAAGATCCTGAAATTGAAGAAGTGTTGAGAGACTTCCACGAAGGAGATTGTGGAAACCACACTGGGGGCAGGGCATTATTCTCAAGGATCCTTAGAACAGGATACTACTGGCCAACCATGAAAAGGGATGCTATAGAGTATGCTAAGAAATGTGATCCTTGCCAAAGACATAGCAATATCCTTCACCAACCAGCTGAATTACTACACCCCATACCATCCTCTTGGCCATTCATGAGATGGGGAATGGATATAGTTGGCAAGCTCCCTAAAGCACCTGGTGGAAAAGTATTTATGCTTGCCATGACTGACTATTTTTCCAAATGGATAGAAGCTGAAGCCTTCGCTCAAGTCAGAGAAAAGGAAGTCATATCCTTCATTAAAAGAAACATTATAACTAGATTTGGCATTCCCTCTGAAATTGTATGTGATAATGGCTCCCAATTCATTGGAAGCAGAACCACTAACTTTTGTGACAGTTGGGGAATCAAGATGATCACATCAACACCAGTTCACCCACAAGCCAATGGTCAAGCAGAATCATCCAACAAGATCATCATCAACAATCTGAAGAAGAAGCTAGGATCCAAGAAAGGAAAATGGGCAGAGGAGTTACCTTATGTGCTATGGGCCGATAGGACAACTCCCAAGAATGCCACTGGCCAAACACCTTTCTCTTTAGTATTTGGGGCAGAAGCAGTGATCCCAACAGAGATGGTGATCCCAACTGCTAGAACAATTGCTTGTGATCCTGAAGAAAATGCTGCAATCCTAGCTCAGGATTTGGATACTATTGAGGAAATCAGGGATCTAGCTAGAATAAGGATGGCAAGCTACCAACAAAAGAATGGCTGGTACCTACAACAAAAATGTCAGGATAAGGAAGTTCCAAGTCGGAGATATGGTGTTGAGAAAAGCATTTCAAAATACTATCAATCCTGCTGACGGGAAGCTAGCACCAAAATGGGAAGGTCCCTACTTGATTGAAGCTGAAGCAGGAAAGGGGGCATACAGGTTGCTAACCATGGAAGGAAACTTGTTACCAAGAGCCTGGAATGCTGTTCACTTAAAGAAATATTTCATGTGAACATGATCTTTCCTGCATGTGATCCTTACCTTGAAGTATCCTTGAAGGATCCCGGAGATATCGGTGATCCTTACTCTGGTAATATGCTTATCCTAAAACTATTGCATTTTCTTACTTTTTGCCTAAGGATAAGGATCATGTATCCTTCATCCTCTACTCACAAACCATTTGAGTTATGATAGTTCAGGTATCTTCAGCAAATCGTCAAAGATCTCCAAGAGCACCACAGATCCTTGGGTCCAACCCCAGTTATCTTTGGGATTATCCCCAGTTTCCGCCAGCAGCGCACGATGATCCTGGTATAGTTCACGTCTTTGGGACCAGTACCCATTTTCGGGGCTGACAACCTCATTGTACTGGCTATATTTAGGATCCTACGTATAATGGTGGACGCACCATACATCCGTTCCTAAGGTTTCTAACGTTTTCACGTTAGCTAAGGTTTTGACATTTTCATGTCACTAAGTTTGGATAGTTGCCAGAAAGGGCCATACTCCAGTTTACATACGATCCTTTGGGCTTGTCCCCAGTTATCCTTTGGGCTTGTCCCCAGTTATCCTATGGGCTGGTCCCCAGCGATCCTCTGGGATCATCCCCAGTTATCCTTTGGGCTTGTCCCCAGTGATCCTTTGGGATCATTCTCAGTTATCCTTTGGGCTTGTCCCCAGTTACTAACTTATCTTTTATATTGGCTTAGTCCCAAGTTATATTCCATTTTTTCAGGTTAAACGATTAAGGATCCTTAATCCTTATTATCCATTAAAGTTTTACCTATGGTTGTTCCGACTAAAGGTTAGGATCCTAACGTGGATCTTCAGGTATGATCCTTAACTATTTTTAATTTCATTATTCATTATCCTAACCAACCCTTATACTTTGACAACCAAACCTATGATCCTTGAACTAAAATACTTTGAATAATTTCAATATGAGGATATTTGATCTAGGATCATATCCTAAGTTTATTAAACACTTTTTCAACTCTCGTTATTTTAACAAATATAGCAATTGAAGGATATATTATTAAACAAAAAGGATCATTAACCCTTTCAAAAGATTGTCAAAAATTGCCAACCCACATTTCTACCAGCAAAACGTGGCCCGTCCACATGGGTTGGCAAAGGGTGTCCATTGTCTATGCGGTCTTAGCATTTTTGCAGGAAAGTAAAAGCGGCAGGATCACAAAGGCTTCATCCTCCAAACAGAGGATCCCTCCACCTTTTGCAATCCTACCCATTGTTCAAAGGATCTAGGATCCTTAACCCTAAGAAACTATTGTTCAGAAATTACAAACCATAATTGTTCACAAACACCACTACCACAAAAAACCACTACCAATCCTAAAAAATTGGGCTCCGGCCTAGTCTCGAAATATCCATCATCGCCCAATCATGCAGCCTACACCTTCGCTGCTTCATCACCACCAGCATTGCCACCTTGATCCTTCTCAGCATCACCGCCTTCCAGCATGGGGATCTCCTCAGCCTCATCCTCGTCCTCCAGGTCCGCCAACCTTGCCTTCCAACCCTCCACGTCCCATGAGCTCTTGTCAAAGGCAGGATCCTGAGCCTCCGCAGCCATTTGTAGTTGTATCTTGTACATAGCGGTTGCGGCAGAGACCTTGGCATCCTGGATGATCTCCTGCTTCTCATTATCCATCTCAATCAACCTCTGAGCAGCCTCAGCCTTCATGGCCCGGAGTT